>NW_016157148.1:335289-459421 GCF_001687245.7 Rhagoletis zephyria | reverse complement strand
GACGGACAGACAGTCACCGCTTAATCGATTTCTCTTTTCATTCTGATCATTTATGTATACATTTGTCTATATCTATCTCGATTCGTTTTGCCTGTTACAAACAACCGTTATGTGAACAAAGTTATAATACCCTTGTGCACAAGTGCGCTCGGGTATAAAAACCCACAAGTCCACCGTTGTCCCATTTACCAAAAGAAGGAAACTCAACTTGACTAAACCCACCTTGGCAGGGACAGAAATTGAGTTCTTAGAACAGACGAAGTATTTGGGGGTAACTCTGGACAAAAGGCTAAATTGGAATTCCCATCTCCTTAACGTTACCAACAAGGATACAAGGGCGTTTTATGCCTGCCATAGACTCCATGGTAAAACATGGTATTTCAGTACGGCCGTGAAACCCGTTGTCATATATGCGGCACTAGCCTGGTGGCCAAAAGCAAAGAAAGCAAGTGCGGGTGCCACCTTGGGAGAGCTACACCGCTTGATCTGCGTTTCCATCAGAGGAGCTATGCGCACCTGTCCAACGGATGCGGTATAATTGCCGGCATTCCTCCTCTATCTATTCTGATAGAAAAGGAGGGCTGCTGGAGCAAACTACGGCAGCCTAATGTAACCAGCATGAAGAATGGAGATCCTTGGGGTCACTTAATGTGCTCAAGCCTTTTCTGGATGATCCCGCTATCAAGTTCACATATATTATACTACCGAAATTATCCTTTGACAAGCCCTACAAGGTCAGAATTCCTAAAAGGGACTGCTGTGAAGCGATAATATCTATGATTGAAAAAGGGTCCCAAGTATGGTATACCGATTGATCAAAGATGGAAGACGGGAATACTGGGGTGGCCTGGTTGGACCAAGGTTCCAGAAAACTCGGCCAATGGGCTCATACCCAGCTATATACCAGGCGGAAGTCTTCGCAATCGAAATCTGTGTTCGAGAATGTAGACGGACAAACGGGGCCGGAATAAATATTATGTCGGATAGTCAGGCAGCACTAAAAGCCTTAGACTCATTTAGAACGAAAACAAGGCTTGTGGGCAGTTGTAAAACTCTTCTGAACAGCCTAGAAGCTCATAATAGAGTTACGATGTGGTGAGTCCCTGGGCAAGAAGGGTTTGAAGGCAACGAAGGCATGAATGGTCCCGAGCCTTTCTGCGGTACATGTAGAGGATACACTGCAGAACTGCTTAGGAGTTAGGAAGAATCTCAGATTGCTGCTCACTGGCGTAAGTCAAAGGGAATGAGACAATCAAAGAAATGCATAACTCCTTCCAGAAGTAACTCAGAAATACTCCTTGAACTCAGCCGGGAGGGGCTTCGAACTCTTACAGGACACAGCAAGTTAGGTATCATCTGAACGAAATTGGGGCTTTCTGTGGACATGGACTGCAGGTTTTGCGGGGGGAAGAAAACCTCCCGTCGTAATAATAATATTAATACGTAAAATTGAGTGATCGGGTTTTGTAGGATTTATTTTCATCTTTATATATATAGTCCTTTCTAGTCCTTTCAGACTTGAGAACATTTACATATATGACTTACAATATTTTCAAGGATTTTATGTAACTATGTGTAACTACTTTGCGCCGACGGGTTATTGGTATTAGAATTATCATTAAACCATGAAACGAGTTGCAGGTGCTGCTTCGAACCTATTAGCCTTGTGTTTATCTTTCATAGGCTGAACGCTTCACTTTGTCAGGCTCCTATATAAGCAGTGGCAAAAGTAGTAATTGATATCCGAATTTACTGAAATTTGCCATGGAAATAGTAACTTTTTGTCATATTTTATAAGCGGCCAAAACTAGTAAAAATTAGCTAGACAAATTTGGAAAAATTGTAATGCCAATCGACAGTTAATACTCGAGTATAAACAGAACCGAAATATTTTCCCAAAATTTTGATGTTTTATTCTTCTGCTTTTTCCTGCTGCTATTTCAACAAAATGGTAAAGAAAATTAAAGACATTTACGAATTTTGAAAGTGATTAAAGAAATGCTTGAGACAACTATGTTTTTAACTGAATTGATCAAATTTTTCAGTCCAAGGCCCGCCACAATCTTGCACAAATATAAAATTTGGTTGCAATGTGACTAAATTTGGTATATAAAACCGCTGTTTTAAGTTTCCAGTTCTATGGGAAGTAGGCGTGTTCTTCATCCGATTCTCCTCACATTTAAGATTTTTCCCAATGCTTACCTGCAAGTCCTCTGTGTAAAATTTCATTAATTTGCTACAACTCCTTCCAGTTTTGTTCGCTGACTATATGGGGACGTTACACTGTGCGCTGTCCTGTTGGAAAAGAATGTCTTTATTCTCGCTGTGTTAAATTTTAATGAAGTGCGCCCCAACGATTCCAGCAGCCGATAACGGCGATCCCGGATTCATCTTGGGGCCTCTTCTCTCTGAATGCGACAATTTTGCTCTTTAACTTATTTTCTTCCTGTTTGGCGCTGTAACCGACTAACTGTCATTCCTAAATTGGTGCGTCAAGCGCCAAGGAACTGTCAAAAATCCTCATGCCCATACAATTTTTATGAAGCATCCCACAATAATGCGGCGCTAGCGCCGAGCAAATGGAATTTTCATTTATGAAAAGGCATTATGTGCTGAAGTTGGATGCAGAAGACGGAAAGAAAGGGAAAGGACAAAAAAGCGAAAGAGGAAACGAGTGGAAATGAGAAAACGTCAAAAATAACGCCGCGTTGATTTGGGGATAGCGCGCGCTGACACTCGTTGATAGTGGAAAGCGCCACGCTTAGCGCTCCAAAACTCTTCTCTATGAAACCAATAGACACTTTTCCACGTACGACTTTAACTTCGTACTTTTCGATGTTTAAGTTTGGTCGAGAAGGTTTACTTTATAAAATAAATTGCTCCAAATATATAAATTCAAGGCGAATTAATATAAGGTGATAGCAGGAGTACAAAAACAAAAATTTACATGTATTTTGTTTTTGCTTTGGCGGCGTAAACTGTCAAAATCTGTAAGAGTGTGTGTAGAAATTCAAACAAAATTTTTCAATTTGATATCAGAAGCCGTGCGGCGAAACACATACACAAAATCAGCTGAGCTAGTAACAGCACCTTATATAAATTCGCCTTGTATAAATTATTTTGACTTTTGACATTAAGTTATGGCATTTCATGCGTTCGTCCAATTACATCCATACATACATTCATATGCACATACATACATATGTATGTTTACATGTATACGGTGTATTAAGGCGAACATGTTTCTTATCTAAATTCGTTTACCTCTGGGCAAGTGCTTATGTAGTTAATGGTACCCAATAACCAATCAGTTGAATTTAAATGAACAAAGAAATCACACCCCATCCTGATTGTTGAGAGCGTCAAGAATTTATCCACATACTACTTGTAAATACTAGTTGCTACAAACTGGTTCCACAACACCGGCGGCAAAAAAATGATTATCAATCCGATTATCCACTAGTTGCGTAAACACATTTGTATGCACATTAGGGTGGTCCTTAAAAAAATCAAATGAGCGATTTTTTCCATTCTCGCCTCTTCAATCGGTAACACCACGGTCACAGATATTACATACAAATTTTGGTCCCGATCGGAGACGGTTAAGGCGTGTCGCACAGGGGCCAAGGTTCAGATTACCCTATGAAGACGTCTTACCCGACTCCAATCGGGACCTCATTTTTATGTGATATCTTCGACTTTGGTAGTATCGATTTTGGGTATCAAATAAAAAAATATATATTTTTAATTTTTTGAGTCTCCATGGAGTATCTGGCCTTGGACCCCATTGCGACACGCCTTAACCGACTCCAATCGGGACCAAGATTTAGACATATGTGATATCTTCGACTACAGTAGTAAAGATTTTGGATATGAGTTTGCAAAACAATTAATTTTAATTTTTTTGCAAACGCATACCCAAATTGAGTCCCTATCAGCGTTACCGCTTTGGTAATTTTTAACCAAAATTGGTAATTTTTTTCTTTATTTATGAAGTTTGGTAATTTGGTAATTTATTTTTCAATTTGGTAACTTTCTCGAAAGGCAAGGCGAAAGTTACTCCTGCGTTCCTTGTCTACTAGGATGGTTTGTTCTTTAACAAACCGCTTGAAAGTGGCTATTGCTAAGTATATCCACCGTGTCCTTCCAGGAAAGGTTTTGGGTGGCCCTACCTTTCCCTGTTAGCCCGTCAGCTTTTCAATTACCATCAATTTTCCGGTGTACCCGGCAACTATATATATCAGTAGAATTCTACGCAAATATGTACGTTCTCGTTAAAAACCTACGGCATTCAGCGGGGGACTTCACTCTGTCTATGTGTGAGTCGAAAGCTTTCCTTCAAGCGTTGAATTTTTGATATATTTATATATATTACATACAGTGGTCGAAAAAATTATAACCGCACCATATTTTGATAAGTTTTAACATGTTATTTTTTTGTAATTTAATTTTGGTTATTTATTATAAAAATATTGTTCTTTCTTTAACAGAACTCAAAAAAATTCAAATTTCAAACTTTGTTCAATATTTAAAAAATTCAACAAACTCTCGAAAAAATTTTAGGTTAATGGAGCGCTGATTGCCTGAAAAGCTAGGTATCCTCGGATATACATATGTACAGACATATCGAGCCCTAACTGCCAAAATAACGTAAGCGACATTTTTTCAAAATTTTCATTTTGATGCAGAAAGGCATCGATATGTAATTTGTACAGTGCTGCACATAAAATAAGTTTGGTAATTTTTTGTTGAATTTGGTAACTTTTTCCAGTGATTTTGGTAAAAAATAAAAAAAATTTTTGGCAACACTGGTCTCTATAGAGCAATCTGAAGCCCCTGTGCGACACGCCTTAACCGTATCCAATCGGTACCAAAATTTTGTATGTGATATCTGTGACCGTGGTATTACCGATTGAAGGGGTGAGACTGAAAAAAAATTCGCTCATTTGATTTTTGAGGATCACCCTAATGTACATACATGCATTCTATGTATGTAAATAGTCGCACATATGCGAAAAATTAAAAATTGCATATGAGCATGTGGAGTATCGGGAAAAGAATGCAAATATTATACAAATATGTACATTAGGGCGGGTCAATTTTTATGACTATGCGCGTATAGCATAGGAGGATTCTACGTTTAATTTAATCATCGGTCTAAAGTCAATTTGGAGTTTGCCAAATTTCGAAAATAAATTCCGAAGAAAATGTGAAAATATTCAATGTTACGCGCTCTGGTGGAAGTTTTATGAAAGAGATAAGTGCAGAAATGGATTCCTCAAAAAGCCCTTTATAGCACGCCTTTTAAAAAAATTTAAGCACTTCTTTACAGGGCTGCAAACCACTCCAATAATCGATGCGGTTCGGTTCAGTGGTTCGAAGTTCGACCTATTTTTCAACCTATTTTTGCAATTTAGCAAACTTTAAATTGATTTCAGAGCCAACCTTTCTTGAGCAAGTTTGCTTACAATTATACGTAGAATACTTATGCGCTATATGACATAGTTAGTCAAAAAAATCTCCCATACAAGTTGACCCGCCCTAATGTACGTACTTACATATATACAAACACCTTGCATTCAGTTTGAAGTACATATGTATGTTTTTGCATTCAGCTGCAATTCTTAAAAATAACAACACCCAATTATTGGAAAGCCAACTTTCAACTTTGCATAGCAGCTGTCATATCGAGATAACAAAAGAAATATACATATGTAGTATGCATTCGTTAAAACCATTGTGGAACCAAGAATGCTTCAAAATCTGCAATTTAGAGCCATTTAGGCATAAGTAGGTACGTCTGGGCTGTTACCTGCAGTAATTTCACTGCTAAGGCGACTACTACTAAAAAATTGTTTTCGATTGGATTATTTAAATATACTCTTCAGTATTAACTGGTAATTAATTTCTCGTAAAGCATTTAATAAAGTCAACAAATATCTGGCAAAAAAGTATACAGATGTAAATACAGTCAGCGTCAAAAATATGCACACCCTGACGTTTTCCCTATTTAATTTATTCATACATATATTTCATGCAAAATTTTTCGTATTGCTTGTGATAATATAATCTTAAACATATTTTTTTTTTCAATTTTATTTAGAGCTCGGAAAATGCAAGAAATTTTCATCGATATTTTAAAATTTTTAATTCGATTTCTTAGAAAAATTTTGAGTATGCAGTGTTGTTTAAGTATAATAAAATGAAATTTTCGAGTCGCTTAAGATCACTGTTGATTTTTGAGATTTTTTTTTTCTCTGAGGGTGTTGCTTACCTTTTTTCATATAAAAAATGAATACAAATTCACTTGATTCTTGGGTGTTTCGCTGTCGAATGAACTTTATGTTTATAAAAAAATAAGAATTTAGTACGGAAAATCGGGGTATGCATATTTTTGCCGCTGACTTTATGTACATTAGGGTGGTCCAAACAAAGTAACGTCGGAAGATTTCACCTCGTAGGATTTTTCTATATCGAACAAAAATATACAGCGAATTCTTTATTTGTCCATTTTTTAATATTAACTCATTTTATAGGCCCCCAAATGCATTTTTTAGGGTTTCGAGGATGCAGGATTCAGCTACTTTGGGTGGCGGCCGAAAATCGACATCAAGCAGTATCTATATTTTTTTTTGGACGCATTAAAAAAAAAAATATAAGATTTCATCCAAAAATCAGCATCGCCGCTTGAGATGATGATTTTTTTGGCCAAAGGTAACGGCACTAATGACGTTGAACCGAAGTTTTCCCGATCCCGACAATGATGATTTGCATGCCGGCTGCGTTCTGGCAATGTAAGCCGGTCTTTGATAAGATGTGCGGTTTGTCAACTGGAGGAATTCTATGGACCCATAGTTCCATGATTAGACTCATTATCAGCTATGCAGCTGTGTTGGGGTGGAAAAGACACTCATCGCGGAAATCTGCTTACCAAACTTCAAAGAACGATCGCCGTGTTGTGTGCGAACTCTCTACATTTTTAGTTTTTCTTATTGTTTCAAAATGAAAATAATGCCTTTTTAAACCGACTTCCAAAAAAGGAAGTCTTTTTTTGTTTTTTTTTTATGTATTTTACCGCATAACTTTGGACCACGTCAACCGATTTCGATAATTCTTTTTGCATCGGAAAGGTAGTGTCTCAGGTGGTCCCATACTAATCTGGTTTAGATCCGATCATTGGATCATGAAATATATATATATATATATTTTTTTTTTTGTAAGTCGGTTTTTAATTTTGCTAAAAATTACTTGTATATTATGTAATTTTTAGGCACTTATTTTTTCTTATTTAAATTTTTATTTATTGCTTTCTTTATTTAATGAAATTTTTAGATTTTATACTTTTAAGAAGAAATACATAATTTTAGCCTAATTTTTGTACTTTAATTTTGTCTAAATTTTTAGGGTTTATTGCTTCAAAAAGAAAAGTATATTTTTTAATAGAATTCAATTCTTGCAACACATTTTGCTAAAGGACAAACGAATAATAATTAGGCCTCCTCATTGGCCCCACTGAAAAAGGCTTCACCTCTTTTTATAGAAAATTCTATAAATTTTACTTGGTTTCTTGATGAAAATGTAAACATTGTAATAATAAAGCTGATTTTACTGTTGTGCCCTTTTCAAACATTTTCCTACATTCGAACCAAAATTTATTCAACAAAGTGTTATTGAATTTGACATTGCTCTCACAAGAACCCTCTTATAAAGTCAAACTGAAAAAATTTTGTAAGAATTTTGAATCGATTGTTTATATTTTTTGCCATAATAGTACCTTAAAAGAGAGCCTTCCTGAGTGACCAATCACACCTTGTTTAATACACCTTGATTAAAACTCAGTTACGAGTAGTTGAGAATAAATTTGATTTTCCTTATCGCGTCACACCGTGTAAAACTCAGACGCATTCACTTCACTGCACAGACAGGTTCATGGCCGCTGTTTTGCGAACAATAATTAGAATTTGCGTTAATTCATATAATTGAAAGGGTACCAAGTAGTTACGCGCATTCCTGTGGCTAGTACCTAAATATATATTACAGGTACAGGGCTGCTTTGCTTGCGTAGATTCATAAACAATTTACTTTATGACGCGAGCGACGGTGTAAAAAAAGATACCCTCAACCCGAATAAAGTAATTAACCAAAAACTGCCCAGTGATGCTCATGCTACTATGTACATATATATGTAAATATGTATGATATTTTTGTGAATGTTGGTATGTATGTATATAGGTGTACATATATACATATTTGTAAGTGTTATTAGGAGCCAATCTCTTTCAAAGTCAAAAGTTTATTACTTTTCTCAACCACATAGAACTCATTCGAAAAATGTAAGCGGGAAAACTTGGGCAAAGTACCCAGTCGGAAAAGTTGTAATGCATTACATGCGTGATAAATAATATAATATATTTCTTATGCGTTCTCGATAATATTACTGCTAACTATGTATTCAAAAAGTTCCAAAAATTTCATATTAAAACGTATTAATTTCTCGATACTAGGTAATACAAAATTGAATGCCCCACTTTTCTTGGGACATCGCCCGGGGGGAAAAAATGCATTATCGAATGTGAAAACGGTTGTTTTATTGACTATTTTTTCGATTACTATACATTACATTTTCCCACTGGGTATAAATGGAGGCATGCTTGCACTAATGCAATATATGCACATTTGTATGTATATATATATATATATATATATATATATATTTTACGGACTAATGAAGAAATTGCAATGGAAATTAGGGCATTGACCAATAAAGAGTAGTTCCATATTAATCATTTATGACCGTAATTGAGAGTAGAGGCAGATGACCACACATATTTATGCAAAGTATGTATGTATGTATGTATATCAGGAATATGTAGTTCAGCGAATTTACTATAGTTTTTGATGCCTCCAATGAAGGAAATTTAAATCAGTTTTGCTTTACGTGGGCTCCAAGGAATACTTAAACTTGTAGGTATGCAAGTACCTACTATACCTACTCAAGTATGCGTATCCCTCATATGCCAATGATCCTCACACTCTAAGAGTACTACGAAACCATTACCGATTTAAACTGAAGTCATTTGTGGGTGTCAATTGTAGTTACATACCTAAAGGCTGATTTTCACTATGTCAAATTCGGTGGCATTTGTCGTCAAATAAGTGAAAACACATTGTCAAATGGGATTAAAAAGCGCTTTATCGATTGATTTGGATCAGGACAGGTCTTTAGTCGGGTACATGCGCTGCTAAATCGGCTATCTCTCTGTTTTTGGCCCATAATATCACCGGTAAAGCTATGGATACAGGGGGTAAAGATGTGTCAAAATATGTCGCCAAATTTTGGCGTCAAAATATGACATAGTGAAAACCAGTCTTAAAGCACAGTTCCAAATTAATTTTGACTTTTCCACGTAAAATTGGGACCAGTTTGTTTTACTAAAAGGTTATTACAATTGCCGCCCATACTAAAAAGAGAAGTAAAAAATAAGCAAACATAAATTTCAATTTTCCACCAAAATATTATAGCGACTAAAAGACTAATGCTATGGATCTCTTGGGAACTTTCAGAGTTTTTGAACTTTTGTTGTCACACTACTACTACATAAACACACTTGCTAATACTATTTGAAAAGGTCGGTGAAAGCAGAAGGATAACGAAAGAGCAAATTGAATACAGCATTTGGACAAAAAAGGGAAAAAACTAAGAATTTCTTTCATTCATTCATTCTGCTGCCACCACAACTGTTTTCCGCTGCCAACAAATGCCAATGTGCCGCTTAAAGGGATAAGGCGAAAGCATTAAAAGTGTCCAAATGATGATTGCCTTGATTGCGCAGTAAGCAAAGCATAGCTGGGCAACTGACACTTTCTAAACGTGCTTCCCTGAGGATTTTGCGTTAAACATTTCACATTAAGTGACAAAAATAAAATCCTACAATTGAAGAGAATGTTGGAATAACAAATAACGAAGGATATTTTGTTGTTGTAATTAAACTCTAAACAATATTTCCAAAAAAGTATAAATATGTATTTTACCTAACTAGTATGTTATTTCTGCTTTAAGGACACTCACAAAATGGTACTTTCTCTATTTTTTTATGAGAAAAGTCTTTGTTTTCATTTTGGTCAAGTCCGATCCAAGCTAAGCCTTTAACAACTAAAAACTTAATAACGGCAGGGACAGCAAAAGCAAAATACAGATTTTATCTTTTACGATTGAGATAAGGGGGCGATATGAATACCGATATGCTATAGCATTGATATTGACATAGATAGACACTATGATAACCGATTGATGTCGATGCATATACACAATATTTAATTATATTTTGTAAACAATATCGATAACAATAGATAAAGATTTAATACATTTATGTGTCGCTATTAAAAATTTTCTGAAATGAATATTTTTCTAGTATTTTACAAACGATTTGACTATTTTTTTTGATAGTTTTAGCTCGGTTTAACCCAGCGGTTTTGGCGTTTAAGCTTATTTTATAATAGGGCAATTCTGGCAACTGTCTTTTAACTCACTACAGTCTTTCGAAAGACAAAAGTCAGAGCATTCATTTGTGTCTTTTGAAAAACTAATTGAAAAAATCTACTAACTAACTTTGGCTGAAAGTCCGCAAACAATAAAATCTAAAAGTTCAAATAAAAAAGAAATAAAAACGAAAAAAAGTTTGTAAAAACTAAATGAAATAAAGAAAAGTATACATATATATATTAAATATATGTAGTTCCGAAAACCTTAAAATTATTTCATTATATTGTCAATGCTTTAAAATAAAAATTAACAAGTAAGAAAGTCTCAAGTTCGGGCGGAGCCGAACATTAAATACCTGGCGCAAGTATTAAATATATGTTTTTTGACCTTTCCGAAACCTACCGCTAGATAGTAAGCCGGGGATTGATACCCCCTGAGTAAATTAGCGTACTTAAATTTCGAAATATTGCAGTTTCAAGCATTTATGAAATTTACCGTTATATGAAAAGCGGCCGTAATTTTAGTCCGATTTCAATAATTTTCAACGTTTTGCTTTTATGTGGCAAGCACAATAAAATTACCGAGTTTGGTACAAATTGGTTGAACGGTTACCGATATACTTATATGTGATCATAAGTGGGCGGTGCCACACCCATTTTCCAAAATTTTACCATAAACGTATTTCTTGGTAAATAATTGTTGCAAGCATCAATTTTGAATAAATTATCTTTAATATTTACTGATTTATCGAAGATTTTGTATTTCTCTAAATTACCGTTATATGGGCTGTGGGCGTGGTTATTGTCCGATTTTTTAAATTTTCGGCCAATTAGTATGCCGTACCAAGACCAACAACTGTGCCAAGTTTGAAAGAAATTGGTGCAGCGGTTACCAAGATATACACATGTAACCATAAGTGGGCAGTATCGCAGTTTTCGTATTTTGGAAATTACCGTTATATGGGAAGTGGGCGTGGTTACTGTCCGATTTCGCCCATTTTCAATACGAACCTACCTTGGATCAATGGAAACCTACATACCAAATTTCGGTGAGATATCACAATTTTTGCTCGAGTTATCGTGTACACGGACGGACGGACAGACGGACTGACGGACGGACATACAGACATGGCTTAATCGACTTCTCTATTAATTCTGAGCATTTATGTATACATTTGTCTATATCTATCTCGATTCGTTTTGGCTGTTACAAACAACCGTTATGTGAACAAAATGCACAAGTGCGGTCGGGTAAAAAAAAATTTACCCATAGTTCTTTAGTTTAGATGCCATATTTGAGACGCCATATTGAATTTTTCAAAAGGCCTCACGGCTGTTTCTCAAAAAAACCTCAATAACCCATTGGGAAAATGTAATGTATAGTAATCGAAAAAATAATCAATAAAACAACCCTTTTCACATTTCAAATGCATTTTTTGCCCAGGGCGATGCCAAGTGCCATTAAAATATCTTAAAAATTCCCACTGACTTATAGGCAATTTTGACCACTTTGTGAAAAATTGCATGAAATTGTGGGTTTTTAGGGCCTTTCGAGGCACATCTTTCCGTTGTCCGATTTTTGGAGTTTTGCTAAATTATACCCATGAAAAACTATATTCTTGGTTGTTACGAATGACTTTACATATTCTGCATATTGTTTACAATCTTTTTGTGTATAAAGAAACATTTATGTAAATATAGACGTACCAAGTTTGAGGCAATGTGTTCCCCTGTGTACAAGTATCTATAGGGTAGTTTATATAGTGGCTTCTTTTAAAAAATTAAAAAAATAAAATAAATCTTTTTCGGTATATTACTGTTTTATTTGAAAGAGAACAAATTTTCGTTATTTATGGAATACAATTTCATTCATGTGGCTGCCTCATCTGGATTCGCAGTACCGCATCCTGTTAACCCAGTCTTACAAGACCTTGGTGACAGTTTCTAACTCTATCTAACGTTTGGCTTGCGCGATATTCGCCTTAAGGGGATGAATCGATAATGGATTGTTCGCATAACGTCGGTCCTTCACGGCACTCTACAAAAAAAGTCTAACCGCGTGAAATCGCAGTTACTAGGGGAAAATTGACATTGCCAAGATAACACGATTACTAAACTTGGCGCGGAAAATATTGATTGTGGCATGGACTGTAAAGCATGGCACACATTCCTGCTGATACCAAAGATTATCCATGTCCATGTCTTCAATTTCCGGTCACAAAATATAGTTTATTATGCCTCTGTAGCTCTTACCGTTGACCGAAATGGCGTTTCCAAAGGATTTTCAAAGGAAAATGGCCAATGATACGACCGCTCCAAATCGTCGCTATCTGAGGACACATTTTTCAACCATGTCTTAAAAAAATATATATATTTTTTTGATCTTCTCCGAAATGAACTAATGTGAATGATATTATTTCCACAAGTCTTCTGACATTAACTCACTTTTTGTCTGTATGCTAATGTCATTGACATCAATTCCTTTAAAAAAGTGAATTTACGTCAATTGACATCAGTTCAATTGATATTATTGCGCATCACCGCAAATTCATGAAACATTTTCTCAAATTTTGTACCTATATGTACTTATATTAATCAATTTTTAAATTGTTAGAATACAAATACTATATGTACTATCGCATCCCCTAAGCTACTTGGCCATATAGGGTTTTAATGGATTATCAGCATAAACCAAAAATTTGAAGTTAGTTTGACACATGTAAACACACTTATATTCTTACGTCTAGTCTTGAGCAACGGAAAGCAAATTTGCTTCGAAAAAAACCTTTTACTAAGCAACGTAAATAAAAAAACAAAAGTCGAAAATAAAAGTTACGAACAACGAAAAAAATTTTCATTTAAAATAACTCTTACCAGGCAACGTAAAAACAAATACTTCGAAACAATTTTATTGAGCTTGGGGCTGTTACAAAAACAACAACCACATGATGAAGTGTAAATAGCAGCAGAAAGTTGTGAGTAAAGGAAAAGATTTTCTCTTGAGAATAACTCTCACTGAGCATCGTAAAAGCAAAAAAGTCGAAAATAAAAGTTATGAGCGACGGAAAAAAGATTATATTACGAATAACACGTACATACAGGGGAGCAAAACTTGTTTTGAGTTAAAAATAACTATTATGTAAAGTAACAAAATCTTATTTCTACAATTTAATAGTTATGGACAATTTTTTTTATTTTTTTTTTATATTCCTTATAACAGTTATGTCTCTGATTTATTTCATTCCGCAATATATGACACTGAATTTTTGCCAAGATTTCTCGCTGGAAAGTGCTGTCACTGTCAAATTAACACGTGATTAAAAAAAATTCGATGATATACTTAAGGGTTGCCCAAAAATAATAAAGTCAAAATTTTAAAGCCTTCACCCCCGAAAATTTTTCTATACCGATAAAATTATACCCCTGCTTTTTTTTTTGTAAAACAAAAAATATTTAGAGGTCGCTTAAAACGAAAACACAATTTTTCGTAAATTTTGTATAGAATTCTTGAAAATCCATATTTTGCGATCTGACAACTCTGTTTCTCTTCAGGAGACTTTCATTAATAATACCCGATTGTTTATTTAACGATTTTTGAATAGCAACTGTTTTTATAAATCCCGCAAAAACCCCAAAATATGCAATGGCGGGCCCATAAAAAATCGTTAGTGTTTGAAAATGGTAAAATAAACAATAAGGTGTAATTATTGGAAGTCTACTGCAGAGAAACAAAGACATCCCATCGAAAAATATTGAATTCTATACTATTTCTACGAAAAGCTGTTTTTCCCCATTTGAATATATGGAAACTTTTACCGCTTTGACCGACCTCTAAATACTTTTTGATTTCAATAAATATTTTTAAAAATGTGGACCACTCTAATGTGCATACGTACATATATGCGCAGCGCTGGCGGTCAAATAAGAACACGCTGATCCATGCAAATTTCTTATTGTGTTGTTGCTACCTCTTAAGAATGCGGTGATGTACAAGCAGTTTGATATTCATCAATCGACATCTTCCGTACTTGCACTCACTTTTAATTTCGACAAATACCCAGTGGGAAAATGGGAATACACTAAGTTTTTCTACCAACTATGGTTGAGCGAAAAGATGCATCGCTATGTAAGCGAACGGATAATGTATAGTCCTTGCATACCCAAGAATGTATCATCGGCCTTAGGCTCTATGCATTCCAGGATGCATCTTTTTTTCCATGGCGATATCCTAGGAAAGTCATGCATCCGTTTGTACATACCAAAGAAGAATGTTTTAAGCTCAAACTGAGAGCGCAAGTATGATCAGCCCGCTGGCTTTGGGATGTTGTTTTTATGAATGCATACTTGCGTACAAGCGTTTGCATGCATCTTTGTATACGTCCTAAGTCATACATGACCAAATTTCTGACTGGGTGTCTACAGTAACCATCGCTAAGTGCACGCGTAATTTGCGGTGTTGCTAAAGAAAATGAATGGGGCCCATTGAAGATAGGGGGCATGTGGGTGAGCGTTCAGTTCATTCCACTTTGTTTGCTTGTTTTCATAAACGGTTGTTTTCTATACAAACACACATACATACATACATACATATGTACTTACATACTATGTATGTATGTAGTTGCGCAGGTGAAGTTCGCGTTGGCTGCATTTTGTGATTTGTTATAATTTAGAAATAATGATTTTTTTTTTTGTTTTCTTTAGTTTAGTTCTTGTACAATTAGTAGATAGAAGAACGAACTCTTATCTGCTAGGGAAGCTGAAGAAATAAAACACTTCGTTAAGTTGTGCTTCAGAAATATTATTTAAGAGACAAACATTGAAATGAAAATAAAATTAACACCAAACTAATTTATAACAGCAGATTTAAGTAACTGCAATACATACATACATTAAAAAGTGCAAAATAAAGTTAAAGAAAAAGTAAAAAAATTGTGTGCTTACGCTACAAACGCATTTGGGTGCACTACATAGATTACAACAATTCACACTCTACGTGAAAATCGTCAGCAAAGCGATTGATATAAATTACCTAAAATGATGTCGTTATTCTCAAGGAAACCCACAGTCTGGAGCAATGGTAGTCGAAGAAGCGGATGTCGAGGTTTCAACGATAACGGCATAGCATTTGTGATAGCACTTTATGTTGTTGGTAAGTTAAAATCATTTAAAATTATCTATATGACCTATACCTATGTATGTATGATTGTTCATTAGGTTGGTGCAAAGAAAAATAATACTTAATTGTTTATTTAACCATTTTATTCTTAGTAACTATATTCTATAGGTCCGTTTCTTTTTAGGAGACTTTGAATAATAATAGCGAATGGTTTATTCTACCATGTTTTAATACTAAATAAAGATTTTTTATGGGTCCCCCATTGCATTTTTGGTGGTTTTTGGGGGGACCTATAAAAATAGTGAATATGCTCATGTTAAAAAATGGTTAAATAAACAATTGGGCTTGGAAGTCTACTGAAGCGAAACAGAGTTTTGCTATCGAAAAATATTGATTTTCACGAATTCTATACCATTTCTACAAAAAAATGTGTGTTTCGCTTTGAGCGACCTCTAAATATTTTTTTTGGATTCAAAGAAAAAACAGGGGTATAACTTTTTCGGTATAAAAACAATTCTGGGGGTGAAGGAATTCAAATTTGGACTTAACTTTTTTGTTTTCGTTCAATGCCAGCGCAGCTGCTCATCAGGATTCAGGCAGAAGTGGGGCAATATGTCACGTGCGGAGTAAACAAGGGCTGTCCTCAGGGTGGTGTGCTTTCCTCCTTGCTCTGATGCCTGGTATTTGATTCTCTTCTTATCACCCTTAATTACTCTAATATCTACGCTTAACACACAATTCAAACTATGCTGGAGCAGACACTCAATCAATAGCGTGGGAAGTCTGCTTGCTGAACTTCTAAAAACAGTCGCTATGTGCGGGAGATTTCTCTACAACGCCTGCTGCTACTCTTGACGCACTGTTGCAATTACCGTCACCTTGTGTCTGGAAAGCCATAGAGGCCACCTGTAGACTGAACAGAAGCGGATGGATGTAGATATAACACTGAATGGGGTGAGGCGGAAATTGCTGGCGACAGAGATCTGACCACTTGAGTCTTTTCAATTCCCCCGGATAGTTCGCCACCATTACCATTGTTGAAGAGATTCTATAATGTTGAATTTTCTGAGACGTTGGTTTAATGCCAGCACTGAGCCCGAACTCACAATTTGTCGAATCTTCACTAATGGCTCCAAACCTGACTCTGGGTAAGGATCTGGGGTCATCATCGGAGTTAATGGGGATAAAGTCCACTTCCCTCTTGGGGAGTATGCTCCGGTCTTCCAAGCTGAGGTATTTGCAATCCTCAAGGCTGTGGACTACGTGCAATGTCAGTAGTGTCCTGAAAGGATATCTATTAGTATTCTAAGTTTCTCCTTTGCGAGGTTAATTAAGTTTTGGTATCTCTTATTGAAACCTCTTATTGTTATACCCATATTACATACATATATACATATTTAGTTGACGTAACCAAACTCTTTTCTTAGTGTAGTGCGTTCCTCTCCTTCCTGAGCTCTTCCCTGAAAATATTAGACCCTACTTCCAAGAACGGCTGGAGTCCAACTGGAGTGGTGGCCACCGCCTCTCTCACGAGACAGTCTGCCGTCTCTTTACCCTATAATTTTTGTTGTTTTGCCTACCAAGAGAATTAAGTTTCTCGATGCACTCAAAGAAAAAAAAGTTCATCAAAAGAGAACTTTTAGCGCTACCTAACTATCGCTTAAGAATATGATCCTCTCGTTTCGGTATCGTCAATGTATCATGGATATGCTCCGCACACATAATAATGGCGTAAACCTCCGCCTGAAAAATGCTCGCACATTACCCCATAGAAGCAGAGATCTTAATCGTGGGACTGAAGATTCCTGCCTCTATTTCTTTCGGAGTTTACGAGCCGTCTATGTGCCAGTGCATGGTGCTAGCTTGTAGCAGTCTATCGATGGCAGAGGTGCTCCAAGTTGCTTTGCTGCATAGTTCTATTGTAAATCTTCTCAAAGATAATGGTTCCTTCTATATCCTCTCTAGGAAATATCACTAGAGAGAGCGACTAACTAACTTTTCCATGTTCCTAAAGGATATGACTTTTCCTTTTCCAAATCCCTCTCTAGAGAAGTTTAGTAGAGTTCTTTTAGCAAGCTGCTCTATGGCTATATGAAGAGGCTGAAGTTCGAGAATTACTTCCAGCGCTGTCATTGGACATGTGCGCATTGTCCCCGTTGTGCATACACATGTCAGTCGTTGTAGCTTGGTGAAGACTGTGTCACCGTGGCCTGGGTGGTTCTTGAAACTCCAACTACCGCCTCATAGGTTAATTACAATTCTTTTTACTATCATGGTATTTCCTGCCAGACGCTTACACACTGCTCAAGTTTTCGAGGACTTGGAGGTAATCGAATCCACATGTTTATTTATAAAAACTTACGATTATATACTAAAGTTCGCTAGAGCCGCTGACCGCGGCCACCCCCAGGTTATGTCCCTCATGCCCAGTAGGGCTCTTCTCCTAGTGAAGGTAACGATGGCAGTTTTAGCTGAATTTATGCCTTAATTGGGCTAACCATTTCTTGGTTAATCTTAAACTCCTTTGAATTATGTCACAGAGGGTACTCTAAAATTTTCCCAAAGCAATAGTGATTATGCCGTAATACGAGCCCAATCACCACCTGTGGAAGAGACGGAGCTTTAACTGCCACGAGAGACCCGCGTTACCCTGGCGCAATTACGGTCTGGATACTGTAGCCGCCTCAACAGCTACCTGTCCAGACTCGACCCCAATATCCCCAATGAGTGCCCGGCATGTGGAGAGTCCCCCTACGGCACCAACCACCTCTTTACATGCCAGCTCAATCCGACTCAGCTAACACCCCTCTCCCTCTGGTCCGAACTTATCGAAACAGCTCGTTTCCTGGGCCTCCCGTTAGTTGAGCTTGACGAAAATGATTGAACGTAGACCCGAAAAGGCGGGGCTTAGTAGTGCCGCTACAACAACAACAACAACATGTCATTTGCATAGCCTTGGCAGCGGATGACATTGTTAGAGAGAAGTTGCAGGAGTTCATCCACTACTAAGCTACACAGAAGAGGATATATGACCGATGCTGTATTTCCTAGTGAAGAGTACTAGATCCGTATTTTATGCAATGATGCTAACCTCTAGTTTGTTGACCATCGATGAAACTCTCGATTTTCTCCTTTGCTTTTGAAAGCGTTACGTTTCTTTTGGTGCCCGCATCTATCAATTTCTGTGGGGTTTTCTGAGGAAACGTTATTAGGCTAATGGGCTTATACTTCTTGGAGTGCGCATGGTCGCATCCCACAGCCCTCGGCTGAGAAGGAGTTCAGTGCCCATTCTAGGCTGCATGGCGTCTTATCGTCCCCTTATCTTCATATTCGTTGCATGTGCAATCGTAGTCGGATGCGAATAGTTATAGGCGGCATACACCATGCGCCTGACTCGCGAGTCGGTTTGGATGAGTTTGTGAAAATAAATATGTGTTAGTTACCTCGACATGACTCACGTGATGACTCCGAATGATTCAACTGTGTGTAGTCGCAGACGAGTCAACATGTACACAAATGACTCGCAGATCAGACACACTGTGTATCTCGCCTTCTAGGTACCAGAGAGTGGCCTGATGCCATGTATATTTAATAGAAAAATATCCCTTCTATTTTCCGTCTATGGCCCCACCGCTGGTCAGTACTTACTGACTCACCATTGATTTCCAGATGAAAGTTTATAGAAAAAAACGAAATAAATAATAAAAATTCATGTTTTTTGAATGTCGGATGTATATCTAAGTGCATGTAAGGCACAGATCATAAACCAACATTAGGATTCACAATTGCATCTCTACTTTCAAATGAACACTGTGCGATAGACTAGACTTACTACTTACACACATTAAACTGAAAAAGAAACCAAAATACTGGTGATTAATTTGCATTTGCACGACTTGGCACTGGCAGTGGCAGCAGCAGTGTCAGTAGCCGGAAAACAGCTACTGGATCCGGTTTTGCGGTTTCCAGTTCAGCATCTGGTCTTACCACACGGACACTGACATACTGTATATACCGCACTGTCGCAAGTACTCACGCATGCTCGCGCTGGCACCCGGCTAACTACACTATCTATTACTTGTATACATTTGAAACTGCAAGTGGCAGTAAGTGTGTATGAACGGGTAGTTATGTTCGTTGGTGCGTTTAGCTGCGACTAATTGTCAAGCTGTGGAATTAGAAGTGGTTTCATCTTTTCGACTTATTTAGAGCGTGTGTGAGCAATGATTTAATTGGCATAGGGAATGCAACCGAAAGCCGAAAGTACAAAAGGAGTGCAAAAGTAATAAAGAAGAAGAAAAGTAAAGCGTTCGCAAACATTCCAAAAATAAAAAAAAATTGGCACATATGTAGTCCAACAACATTTTTTTTTAAGAAAAGTGGCTCCATTCACAGTTGAAAACGCAGTTCGGCATATTGACAAAATAACGGTTTGCGTTCTTACAAACTCGGTGCACTTACAATTTAGTCCACCTGAATACACACCTATGTAAATATACTCTTTACAGATACATAATTGAGGTGCAACATAAGAGTTGGCCAATTAACTAAATTAAAATCGACTGTCTCAATGTGTTTGCACGCCACAAGTGCAGATATAAAATAGGCAATACTACGTTTGTACACTGAAAATAAAATCTGCGTAAATATAACGAAAATTTGCGTATATCTTACGAAATTTTTCGTCATTTTGAGCCACGAAAGTTTTCGTTGATTGTACATAACCGTTTTCGTACATACTACGAAAATATGAGTCATAAGATCTTTAGTATATTTTACGCATGTATTCGTACTATTTACTAAAGAATTTCGTGCTATTTCTTTGTTTTTTTTTTACAAAATTTTGGTAAAATGCACAAAAATAATTCGTTTATTTAACGAAATTATTTTCGCAAATCTGCGCTTGTTTCGTATCATTAATTTTAACAAAAACGCTTAACATTACTGATTAAAATATAATGAAAGTGTTGTGTTATAATTAGAGCTATTTTTTTTATAGTGTAAATAATAAAGGCAACCAACCATACGTTCTACGTAAGAAGTGCAGATATTACAAGTATAATAGTCGTAAATAATAAGTTTTACTTAAATTTTCTAACTACACTGTAGTTTAAAATTAATAAAAAAGGTTATTTTACCTAAAATAAAACTGAAGTATTTTATTTATATGCATACGAATAGGTTCTATACTACATATTTTTTTTATTGTTTAGCCTTCATTCAATAAAGTATATTGATGCAAAGTGTTAAATTATGAAACTCAACAAAACTTTTATTAAACAAAATAAGATATAAAATAAAGCATATTGAAATACCGGTTTTACCTTCTTAAACATTATGATATTTTTATGTCGATGTACTTGGCAGATTCGCAGCTTCTTCGATGATTGATTGCCTAACGACTATAATTTCAAAGAAAATTTTAAGGCGTCTGAAAGGCAAGTTTCTGCGTAAAATTATACAAGTACTTACTTTTAATTTCATTAAGTAGTGCGTCTGTTCCTGCCCTCTGCTTGCCGTTGATAGATAGACTGACAAAATTGCCTATTTATGAAGTCCCACATTGCAGCGCAACTCAGCGTAGGCGATGTTAACAACATTGTATGCTTAAAATCATGTATCTAAAACTTTAATATTTAATATGGTATTGTAGTTTTATCCAGAAAATTCCTTTTTAAAACATTTTAAATTATATTATACGTCTCACAGCAGCCAACAAGTAATTCCGCAATAAGACGCAATACATAAAAATATGATGAAATATTAAACTGTCGCTAATTTAGTATATTGTACGAAAATATTCGTATGTTGTACGAATTAAAAAAAAAAGAAAACATGTTTCAGCATTAGTACTATGTACAAAACGTTAAGTAAATTGTACGAATACAGAATTGTAGATTTCGTAAATTTTAAAACTATACAAAAATTTTACGAAAATTATTCGTACACAGATTTGTTCAGTAAAATACGAATGTGTTTCATAAAATAAACGTAAGATTTCGTAAATTGTACTGAAAAAATATCTTACGAAAGTCCTTTCGTTATATTTACGAATGGTTCATATTATAAACGAATGTTTCGAACGTTGTACAAAAACCAAGACTACGAAAGTTTTTCGTAGTCCTTTTATGAAATTTCGTTTTCAGTGTAGGTATGCGAAAATACTTTATTATTTAATTGCATAGTAAGTACATACCTATTTACATATGTATATAGGTGCCAACATACATAAGTATTTTCAAATCTTTTCATTTAAATATTTCCAAGTAGTTCCTCCTGACGATTTTAGCCTGCAGACGTGCGTGGGAATTCAAAAATCCATTTCAATTGCTGGTTAGCCTTTTTAATTGTACTCTTATGCATTTGTTGTTGTAAATAAATGTATAAAGAAACCCAATCAACTATTAGTAGAGTGTTTAACTTTTTAATTTCCAATTGATTTGTTAACTGTGGAAATAAAAGAGGGCCCTTGGATGGCTAGGTTCATTGAATTGCTGTTATAAGTACGGTGACCATAACATTGAAGTACAAATACAGTACACATTCTTATTATATATGTAGTATGTATATATTCATATTTTTTCATATTCCATTACCGTTTATTCTTCCAACCCGGTTGCAATTTGATCTGCACAGCGCCACAATACCTCTTCGAAGGTATGTAGCGATTCAGTGCTGAATGGTTCTAAACGATTTGCCAAAGAATGTAGTCTGAGTTCCTGGGGATTATAAATGTTGTGAAAAGCAGCATCACGAGTAGATTATTTAACTCCCAGCCGAGTATGACGGAGTCCTCTTCTATGAGGTGGCTCTGGAATTCAAACTACATCGTTGTCGGTATTCTTAACTTACTAAGACCTATGTATGTCGCTTGTATAGTACGAAAAAATAAAGCCTCTCGCTAAAGAACTGATTAGATCTCATCAATGTGACAAATCTTTGAAAAGAGAGGAAAATCAATTCAATTCGACGTCTGTTTTACCTCTTCAAAGTAGGAAGAAAAGTGAATGAGTCTGGTGGTGAACGACGAAGTATCTCCTGCCAATAGTCAGCGTATTTGCTCATCGTCACTTTGAACTGAGTCCAATCATCGTCCAAATACGTACTGTGTAAGCCATGCGTCATGCTCGTCCTGGTATATCGGATGAGGACGGTTATTGCAAATGATTCTGCAGATGACTTGCTGGCCTTTGCATGTCGGCGACCGCGAATACCGCAGACTAAGGAAGGATGAGCAATGAATGGATGCATCCGATCCAGCTCTGAAAGCATACAACGCAGATGGCGATGCTGGTAACATAGGAAGAGGAAAGCTTCTTTGGCAACAAAAAAAAAAAAACAGTAGTACAAGGACTTGGCTTTGGCGTTCACAGCGCCGAACTAGAAGAATGCCGGCAGTTGCTTGTAAGTTGGAATTATTTTTCATGCTTGTTGGGAATATTTATGCTCGAAGCAGAGCTTACTTTCGTCAGTATATCGCCTGCAAGCTTTATTGTTTTGGCTTTGCCGTTGCCTTTCAATTCATGCATTAATTTGTTTTCACTTGCAATCATTGCCACCAGTTACTATACATAGGGAAAATCAATGGATTTAACCATCGAGTTCCATTTAGTTTAATTAATTGAAAATCATTTAATTTTTGTTGTTTTGCATTGTAACAGACAAATGTATGTATATATCTGAAAGCCAACAAATCTCCTTGCCGGCTATTTATATTATGTAAATAGGTATGTTAATATGTGTAAGAAGTCAAAAAGGTATTATATCTTGGCTATTTGCACTTTCAGGGCGGTGGAGGATCTCTGCGCTCGCCACACTTTACGGAAAGACCACAAGCAGAAAATCCATCATCGTATACATTCAAGCACTTTTGGAGCTTGCACGTGCATAAGTATGTATATATGTATGTGCAGCTGTAATATGTATGGCTGCATGCGCGAACGTAAGCATTTAAGTGCATGCAATGCAACGTAAACACTCATAACCAAAGATATATATATATATATATCATATGTATATATATATAACATATATATGCAATTGTACATACATATATGCTTTGTTCATATGCTTTGTACTGCATCTACCTAGTACTCATGTCAATATGCATGTACATTAGGCTGGGTCAATTTTATATGGGGGAAAATAAAGTCCATTTGATAGTTTTGTAATAGTAATATTATGTTATTTTAGGATTATGTAAATAATAATTGGTCATAAAAGATTAAAATAAAGTTTATCTTTAGCCCTCGCAACTGATACAAGGAATCAAAATTTTTTAAAAAGCAACTCTGGTGGTTAATATCTGGAGAATACGTCAATCGATTGAAACACACGATATATCAGAGGACCTTTAATCTTAACTTCGAAATTACATACGTTTTTTTCTGATTTACTTAGTCTATTTATGGGTATTTTTAACTAATACTGTTGGTTTTTAAGTAAAAATTTAATTTATTTTTGGCTTTTCATGCAAATTGCTAAAAATGCTAAAATATACATACATCGCACTTTTAATAATATACAGAATTATTTCAAAATTTGAATTTTGTTGAAAAACACAACAAAAGTTTAATCAACACATACAGTTGGTATACAAAAAGACAGATGGAAAGACCCATATCTTCGCCATTACTGGGAAGTTTAGTCAACTGTTAGGCTGAACATATTCGCCATATCAAGCTTAGTAATTGTATGATGAAATCTCCAAAAACGTAAATTTTGATTTACATCTTTATATTAATAAACGTGCGACATATCACCAATAAAAAATCTCGACGTGCTGGAAAAAAAGTATATTTTAGTTTAAAAAGTCTAGATTAAAAAAATAAGCCTTTATTTTAATTTATAAATTTCACAGGTCTGTGCTATTTAATTCTTTTAATTTAATTTATCATAGAAAATTTTGCAAAATTACTTGTTAAGTTACCAAAGGAGCGCAAAGGGGACACAATTTAGTAAAATCCATGTTCGTAATGGGACACAAATCACTTAAAAGATCCAGTAAAATCTTTGAAGGAATCGGATATTGAATATTAATAAAGCTTTTCGAGCTTGAATGGAACTTATGGCCCTCTAGCAAACTCTTCGGCATTATTTTGCTTATATCTTTAATTTATTAATAAAATTATAAAAAAAGTTTCGTTGAAAAAAAACTACGGATGCATCTAACTTTTCCGCCATATATAAGACTAAGGGCCGTTTTCTGAAGTAACCTTTAGCTTTAAAGCTCCCGTTATATTTAAAGGCTACATTAAAATTTATGATTGTGTCTAAAGTAAATCATTTTATTGTCGGTTTTAAATTGATTTACAACCAAGAAACAGACATACGTCAAAAACCGATAATAGAAATGCTTAACATTAGACATAGCTTTATTTTTAATCCAACTTTAGATATAAAGTGAGCTTTAAATTTAAAGGTTACTTCAGAAAATGGCCCTTAGTAAATTAAAGACAACATTTACAGCCATTGAAGACAAATGATTGAAATAAATAAAAAAGAATTTGAACAAAAATACCGGTTTTATTCGTAAAAGTCTATTTTTTTAAAGGAAGCGTAGAAATAAGTGTATCAAACTATGATTTTCTTATTCGAGTGAATTCGAAGCTACTATATTTTTTTTGTCCAAACGGAATTTTCTTGGGGTAACGGAATATATAGAAACTTAGCTACCGAAAATGTTCCTCAATTCGGAATTATTCGAAAACGCGAGTAGGAATACTAATAACGTTCTTGCCTTCTTTCGTCTGTAGACCGCAAAATAATCAATAGAACGATCTACATACATATATGTTTGTTGAAAAAAAAAATAACTTGAAGTGCAACCCTGGCTTTCTGGATTAATTCTCTAATATAGAAACCAAACCGTTTTCCTCAACCTTGAATTCGTAACAAGGATTCGTACTCGACCAGTGTGCTTTGAGGATCGATCCGCGAACTCTTGCGCTTAAAATTAAAAGGTAATGTTTTATAGGCTTGTAATTGGCCTCATAAAACAACATCTTTTCACTATTACAAAAGCATTAAATGAAAATAAAAATTTCGACCGGCACTAATGGACATACATACATATATATATATATGTAGGTAAATATGTTTATGTGGAGTATGTAAGTTTGCAGTGTAATTTTCACTTAACGCCTCTCATTTGCTCGTTTCTGCAATCGCTTTGCTTATATTCAGGCATACAGACATCACCCTGTCGGAAATGAAACTACTTCAAAACCAGTTTAAAAAGTACTTTTTTACGAATCACATTTTATCGGAATTCTTCCTTTTTTCTTGAAAGCAACTAACTTTACTAATATGGTGATGTCCTAGGAGCAAGTAAATTATCCGACTCTGCATCTAATTTTAATTGCTTTGAAATGAATTTGGTTTCGAAAACTTCAAAGTCGGCATTTTTCGTTTGAATATGCTTTCGTTCTGCACTTCACAGATGTTTTTTCTTCATATTTCGAAGACACAAAAAATTGTTTACTATCCATTTTAACATTATGTTGGCTCTGACGCGATTAGAACTGGGACATTCTGGATGATAACAAATAACAGCAAGCATCTCCCCACGCTCAGCTGCAGCCACACATGTAAATGTGCTTTGTTTTTGTAAATTTACCGAATTACTGAATAAATCAGTAGGAACTTAACGAGGTTGCAAGTCGGACAATGTGAGTGAAACACTCGTTAAAACATCACTGATTTCTTTCTCTATATTGTGTGCTGTAATTTTCTGGCGCGAAAATAAATAACGAGAAGCAAGAGCTATGTAAGTGTGTTCGAAGTCAAAATCAGCACCTATGTACATACATGTAGTTACCGAGTAAAAATTTTTTACATTAACGAGTTTGGTTTGAATACTTTTAATATAACAATCAAAAAGTACTAATGGTATTGAAATTTTAATAGTATTATTATATATGTACATATGTATGTAGCATGATTTTGCTCTTTAGGAAATTTTTAATTTAATTAACAATTACGATTTGTATCTTTTACATATGATTTTTTATTTTTTTACTACGATTTTTCTGGGCTTTTGCTACGCTATCATCAGTTTCGCTGGGTGCTAGCTCTGACGAGTATGCCTTTATGAGTTTCGCCTTTACCCTACAGTCGTCGACTTCCCATTAGAGTTGTATTTGACTGCTGAAGTGTGTTAGTAACGGCTTTGCTGATGATGTTGGTACCGCTATTAAAGCAACGCCTAGACGCCTGTTTGTTTTTTTCTTTGTGTTGGCATCTAGTTAGTGTAGCATTTGTAGTTATCATTGTTAATACCGCAGCCACTGTTGAGTTGAGTCGGCAGCGGATGTCTATTTACCCTGCAATAAAATGGGAATACCTCAACATTTGCTTGAAACTGCATCGATTATGGATGAGATATGATTGTTTTAAGAAGAAATGAAGCATAAATTGGAATAGCAGCTTTGTCGGTATTGGCTAAATGGGTATCCATCATATATAGTGTTGCCAGAAATTGTTCATGAAAAATCTGCCAAGTGAAGATTAAATCTTCAAAAATCGAAAAACATAAAAGCGATTAAGTAAAAAAAAATTTTTGCGAAAACAGATACCTTTGATTTACCACAAAAACATTTTTTAAGTACATAAAGTATAATAGATAAACAAAAATTTAAAAATGTTTAAATTCATCGCAAATAGGTACGATGAAATTAGATTTACCTGTGTTGTTTTTTTATGAATGTCATGCAAACATGGCAATTACAAAAAGCTGCAAGAGGAACAAGTAGCTTTAGAGAATGATTAACATAAATTTATTTTAGGCATTCTTTTTGGACGAAGATACATTTGATCATAAAAAAATCATGAGGCATTGGAATTGAAAGTTTATTTAATCTAAGTTTGTATACCGTAGGGCAATTTCATGAAATAAAAACCCCTTCAACATTTGCCTTTGAAACCTTATAGAAAATCTTCAAATAATTGTACTAAAAGCTTGCTAATGTATTTAGAAATTATGATTGTACAGAAATGCGAAGCGAACCTATCTGTACTACACCATCTTTAAGGGATTTGAGCAAACCAAATTTAAAAGGATCTGTTTACAATTGGTTGGCAGGACTATGCAAATGAGGATACGATTATTTTAAAATGTATTTACTTTTAAATGTACCTAAATGATGTAATTCTACCGAATGTACTTTGCAATTGCAATAGGGCTGTAAAAAGTACAACTGAAACTACTTTTCCATCACTGCTTAGAAGTTTTCTAGCGAAAAATTGTCAAGTGGAATTTTGGATTCATTTTAATGCTTTTAGCTTAGGATTTTGACAAAATTTTTTGTAAATAAATTGAAAGACAACATCCGATGAGGCGGCTCTTGGAGTGTTTGAGAGAAAGATTTTGCGGAAGATTTACGGGCCTTTACGCGTTGGCGACGGCGAGTACCGCAGACGATGGAACGATGAGCTGTATGAGCTTCACAACGATATGGATATAGTGCAGCGAATTAAAATAAAGCGGCTCCGCTGGCTTGGTCATGTCGTTCGAATGGACGCCGACGCTCCAGCTCTGAAAGTATTCAACTCGGAACCTGCTGGTGGTAGCAGAGGAAGAGGGAGGCCCCCACTGCGATGGAAAGATCAGGTGGAGAAGGACTTGGCTTCACTTGGCGTTTTCAATTGGCGTCAGTTGGCACAGAGAAGAAACGACTGGTGTGCTTTGCTGAACTCGGCCAAAATCGCTTAGGCGGTTACAGCGCCAAAAAAAAGAAGAAGAAGAAATTGAATGAAGATAATTTTTACATCTGACAACACTGATCATATGGGGCATGATTCAATAATAAAAGGTTTGCTCAAAAAACAGTTTTCTCGCTCCCTCTTGACAAAATCAGCTCCCTTACTGTGTGAGTGCGTGTGTGTGTGCAATCTTTTGTAAGGAAGTTAAGGGAGTGTCAAAACTCGAATGTCACTAATGAGCAAACCTTTAATTATTGAATCATGATATGGGGCACATCCGTCAATTTGTCTACAATTTGTAACTAGTAAAGTTTTCGCTGCGTCAATGTTTTTCTGTAGGATGCATATGCGAACTCACTTCATAGTAATTAGAGTGCAATAATGGCTTGAATTTGGACCACCAACTGTAACGACAGCGCACTTTCTTATGTATGTACATATGTACATATATGGAAGTATATCGGATGTAGGTGTGTAACAAATATCTAAATATGTACAACTACGAAATTACTTTTAACTAGCCACTTTGATTAAATTTGTACTTAAAGCCTTTTTATACAGTTTTTTGTGCTTGGCTTGATATGAAGTTGATAGAAAATCGACAGATAAATTAAAATTATTGGCTAATGTGCACTTTTATATAACTTTATGAACTAATACTAATTTAAAAAAAAGTAAAGCAGTATCAGTTCAGGTCAAAATGAACTCAATACGTACATATATATATATCCAACGCACGCATTCATGAATTTTTTTAATTAGAGAAGAAAATTATTTTGTTATAAGTCCTGACTAAGAGATTGTTCAAAACCTACTTCGCTTCATTAACCCTTTAGCGTACACGTCGGCAATAGCTAGGGTTGCCTGAATGGATTTTTCACCCTAAATTCAGGGGATTCCGGTCGAAACTCGATGCTCAGGGTTTGCCACAAAAATCTCAGGGCTTAGGAGAAATTTCATAATTTTCTAGGGGTATTTTTAACAACAATGTTTTTTTGTGAAAATTTAATTTTAAGTCTTAATTGTCAACATATTTTAAATGTACATGTCGTCAGTAAAAATAAATCTCGATGTTCCAGAAAAAAAACCTTTCTAAATTTTAATTTCGCATACCTAGATATTCCAGTAAAGCATTTTGAGCTTTACAAATTTGGTTTTTAAATTTCAGTTTGGCCTCATTCGTTCTCCAGTCATTGGGTCTTACGAATAAAAATTAAGCAATTGCTTTTTCTTAAAACTTCAGACCTTTTACTTAAATGTATTTGAACGAATCGGGTAAAAGGTCTGAAATTTTAAGAAAAAGCAATTGCTTAGCTTTGTTCACCTATATATGTATTTAGTAATTGTATATACATACATGTTTAATCAAATATTTTTTTTTGTAATGTGAGTTTATCTAGCATACTAGTGCATGACGGACGCTTTTAAGAAAAAGTACTTGGGCGCCTTTGTAATAGCCGTGCGTATAATGCGATTTAAATTCATTAGACATAATCAATTTTACTACACATATTCACATCATTATTATTGTTTTACTTACTACTTCGTTTATGTAAGAAAAAATTTGCAAAAAAAGCATGACTTTCCAGGGTTAAAGAATGGCTTATTGAGTTAAAGTTTTAGTAAGAAATGTATATAAAAAAGTGACAAAATTAAAATTAGGCTTCTGAAATAGTTTTCTGGAGCATACTTTGTATGGAAGAAAACTGTCAAAAACGACGGTATTTTGTACAGTGTTGTGTCAGCCACCAAATGGCTAAATTTAGCTACCACATACGTTTTTTTGACCACATAAATTTAAAATTGCCACTAGCTTTTTTTTAGCCCTTTGGAAAATTTATTCATCCTTGCATATACATTTTTAAACAGATTTTTTAGAATTTTTTTAAGCATGCAATTTTATAGCCCATTAAATTTTAGTAGAAGTGCAAGTTTTAAGTTGCTAAAAAATCCCGTTGATTATATATGTAAGTAAAAATGTTAGTTACCATTTTTAGCCACAATGATTTTTTTGTTGCTCTTTTTAGCCTTTTTTTTGAAAGGAATTTGGCTACCACTAAAAATTTTTCGCGAGAATACTGATTTGGTAGCCACTTGATACTTCAACTTTATAACAAAAGGACTACAAAACTGCATGCCCGAAAAAAAAAAATATATATTATTAACTTATTTACTGCTTAGCATTAGGATAGCACACACCTTTGGTGACACGTTTTTTTTAATTTTTACAAGATTTTAAAATGGAATTTACACGTATAATATGCTAAATTTTTATAACAAATTAATGGATATTAAAAAAACTGGAAAACTACAATCTGAGGATAAATCTAATGGCTCGCTGGCAGTGTATATGGATTTTTTCGTGTTTTGTGCAATTTTTTGGGTCTTGTCGCACGGAGTTATAGGAAAAAAATTTAAGGTCAAGCTATGTACTAATTCAGCATTCAGCACGCCCTTAAGTTATGTAGAGTTATGTACATATGTGTGTAAGAATAGTTGGAAATTGTGCAGAAAAGTGTCAACACAAAATAGTCTCTTAGCTTTCCTTTCGCTCATTTAAAATTAATGCATTCACTTTTACATGCATTTATAATTAGCAATTCTCAATACTATATAAGTACGTATGTACATTAGAGTGGTCCAATTTTTGTATGGGGGAAAAAATTTCATCCTAGAAAACGGGGCACCCCCTTAGATTTTTCATTTTGATATTTGTAATATCTATACCAACTTTCAGTTTTCCACTGCAACCAATAGATTAGCAATTCTCAATACTATATAAGTACGTATGTACATTAGAGTGGTCCAATTTTTGTAGGGGGGAAAAAATTTCATCCTAGAAAACGGGGCACCCCCTTAGATTTTTCATTTTGATATTTGTAATATCTATACCAACTTTCAGTTTTCCACTGCAACCAATAGAGGGTGCTCAATGAATGACCTTGAAATGCGCTACTGGATCGTAGTGAAACTGGCAAATATATTGGCGATTTTTATAAAAAGCTACTGTTACCATAACAACTGAAGCTTGTGATATTTTAATAGATAATATAAATTTGAAATGTTTTTAGGTTACTTAACCAATTGTATGATTAATATATGTATGTATGTACACAATACTTCTAGAGTAATATATGAGCTTCATGAGTATCCTCGATATGGATACTTAGAAACGTACGGTTTGGTACCAGCACCTCTTTCGGCAAGAGGAACATTTTTGAAAGGTGCTCCAAACCCTATCTCGGAAAAATTTTTTTGGACCACTCTAATGTACATATGTACATATATAATTTAATGCGAAATAACACACAACCAAAGAAATACTGCACAAAATTTTCGACCTCCGTTTCTCAACGGTAAACGGCTACGACAATGTAGCCTATCGTATCCAGATGTGGGGTTGCGGCAAAATATTTCGTATCGAAAGTGTATATACATCTACAAGGATTTGGTTAGGCCGTCGAAAGCCAGGGTATTGCTGCAGGTTCGGCTTCATCGGTTTTAAACGGTTTAAAGTTCTTCTGCTTGACTCACAAGAAAACGACAGTGGCAAGGCAATGAGCGTCGCCTTATCTAAGAGCGAGCTAACTGCTGCATTATTCATTAAGAGTTGACACTGCACACAAACAAACAAAGTGTCGTAACGAAGGACAAGTGGCAAAAGGCATTGGGCAACCTTCCAATCCTGAAAACTGCTTGAAATCGAGAACATGACACTAGTGAAAAATTGTAACTAAATCACTTAGCGAGTCGAGAGGAATTCTATGGTTAAACGACTAAACACTTCGTACCTTCTTCAATCCAACCCCTCAGTCGGCGCTGCGGTTCCTTGTGCCTCATTGCTGCCTTTGCTACTCGTACATACATACGCGCAGCTGCTAGTAGATGTTGTTTGTCTTCGGCGGCACAACGCACTACCGCATTAGTGTTTTAACGCTATCATGAATTTTAATAAAATTAACTAATTAGGCGAAATGGATTAGCAGAATATTTTCCACTTAGCCAAAGGGCAAACTCATAACTGGGGCGGCAAATCCTTAAAATAAGTGAGGTATGCAACATTGCATTTTCAAGCTGTTCTTGTGGTTGATAGGTGTGTATGTGTGCATGTATCTGTGTGCATTTCTGTGTTTTGTACAATGTTTGTTTAAGTTGCCCTATGCGTTATACATACATATATGTATTTGGTTTACGCAGGTTTTTGTGCACATAATTAGACGTAAGGATTATGAAAAGATACATTTTAATAGCTGTCTCTGATTTAGAAAAATAGGGATATTTTGTTCGCCTGTCCGTCGGTTTGTTTGTCCGAGCTAATTTCCGGACCAGCTAGGCGGAACCATTAGCAGATATAAGAACTTCCAGAGTAAAAAATTAAAAAAAAAATTTTTAACATACATGTGCCCCTTAGGATGCACCACCATCCTCATAAATACAATCGGTACTCTTTTTTCCATCGGAAATATAAAATTTATTATATATTAACACTTCCGCTAAACTATTTGAAAATACGCAAAAATTTAGTGCTTCACTGCGCCTAGAAAGTATTTTTGTGCTGTTTGATACCAGTATTGTAACATTTCATTTATTTTATCAATTTAATTCGATACAATTTTTTTTAAACAGGTGGCAGCCCTCTTAAAAATAATTTCGGAAGAAAACTTTCCTAAACCTCTTCAGTTTGTTACCTATTTTGCAATATTCAATTTATCTAATCAATTAAATTGAGTTCAATGTTTGAAGCAGGTGGTAACCTTCAACAAAAATATTTTCGGCTGTAAGCCTTCTTTTAACCCTCTTCTTTTGACAGCCACATTGCAATATTTACATTATCATATCAATTTACATATACTGCAATTTTCAATCAGATGCCGACTCTTTAAATTTTTTTCTTTCTATATTTTCAATTCCATGCATTAGTTTTCGAGAGATGCGCGTACAAACATACAGAGGGACAGACAAAAATTCTAAAAACTGCTAACTGAATTGCTACTCTATTATTTCTTTAATATCTATAATGTACACACATCGGACAACGGTTACAGTTTTACTATATGTACATGGAATCGAATGCAGTCTTCACCGATACATTGCTAAATAACTTAAAATATAGAGCAAAACTAAGGGGAGAGTTGCCAGTTGTTTGAAAATTGCGATTTAAGTAAATTGATAAGATAAAGTAAATATTTCAATATGGCTGCCACAAGAAATATTTAATTACTTGTTTGAGTGGATTCTAATGAATTTGCAATTATTTTTGGTTATTTACATGTGCGAGCTGAGTGTGTTTCCTAACAGAGTAAAAAAAATTTGGAGGTTATGTAGAAGTTGTGAGAAGCTACCATTTTTACTAGAAACCGATGCCGTACTCGTTATGAGCGATTTTTTATTTTTTGACATTTTTTTTAAACTAAAGAGGTTTAGGAAAAAAAATATGTTGGAGGAGGGTTGCCACCTGTTTGAAAAAATTGATTGAATTATTAAATTGATTGATAAAATAAATTAAGTATTACGAAAACGGGTACCAAACTAAAGAGGCTTAAGAACGTTTACTTCCGAAAATGTATTTGTAGCGGGCTGCCACCTATTTGAAAAATTGTATTCATTTATAGTGATAAGATAAGGTAAATACTGAATTAATATACCTTTAAAGAAAGTGCACGATATGTAGAATCGAATTAAAAAAGGTTAAATTAAATTCGCAGGATTAAATACCTTCGAAAATATATCAACTAACTTCCTTATTCTTAAAAAAAATAAAACATATTTCATAAATCGAAAATTTGTTTGAAAATCTCACTTCATGAGGCTTCTCAAATCTATTTTATTTATTATGAATGAAGCCATAAGAAATTTGGGAGAGAATACCAACACAAAAATACTTTTAAGGCATAGGGAAGCAAGCCTGGTATTTGTTGTAAATATATATGTAAATAATTACGTCATATGTGCATATCGACGGCTAAGTGGAAGATCGACCTATCTCGGCAGCCAGTTCGAAAACGCCCTATCGCAAAAAACTTTTCAATTTTGCAATGCATATTTATTGCGCACATTTTTGTATATTTTACAATAAATGCGTATGCTTTTTTATAATTTTGTTTTTGTTTTGTTTTACAAACATTTAAATTTAGTGCGAAATCTCTTGACATAAAAATTACCCTTCCTGTGCGAGTGTCCAGCCCGCGCAAGGATAAGGCTTAAGACACTCGGCAAGCCATTTCTGCAGAATGTATTAGAGTGCAGCTGCCTCTCTCTGAATGACGTATTGAAGTTTATTAAAGCTGCCAAATGGCTGTATGTTGTGCGAGTTGTGGAATCAAAAAGGGAAATTGGCTAGTTGCTTTTCACCACGGTGACAATCCACTTAAACCAACCAAGCATCCATCTGTACCACTATTGAACACTATGTTCCTATTCACACAAGATCGAAACTGTCTGCTTGATTATAAAGAAATTTTATACTTTTTATTTTAAGTTAATTGCTTTCGTTATTTTCTTGTTAAAATCCACGTATTATTTATTTTTGTACCGGCAAAAAAATATTAGGAAAATATTTTTAATAATAATTACATTAGGAAAATATTTTTAATTGCATGTTTTACTTGTTTATAGCGTTTCCGAGCCCTAGTCGTAGATATGTAAGTAAACACTTCAGTAAATGGCCGCATTGACCGCCATTACTTTATTGTTAACCGAGTCGGCAGAGAAAGTACATATTTTCTACAAGGAGGCCAGATTTCCTAAATTAAATCCCTCAATTCAGAGAAATTTCAAGGCACGCTCTCACTTAATTGAGCAATTCTACTTTGTTTTTTGAACTTGTTACTATAAGCTTCAATTTGCGGGACACGCTTCCATGTATAAGGCAGACTGTCTATGCATATTTAGTGTACACGTTTCGTCATGTATGTACATATGTATGTATGTAGGTACAAATATGCATATTGTCCACGTCCCTCAAATGCCTTCATCTATATAAACTATTAACTTTAAAATCAAAATCAAGTGAGTATTAGCCTTTCTAGTACAACATTTACGTTTCTGCTTATTTATTTATTTGCTTTACCTACATCACACATACGCAAATAGCCCTTTTGCCAATCTAAATATTCTCACTAAACAAAAGTTAGTAGTATTTAGCGTTCATTATTTAACTCAGCATAATTTCGACTTTGTGCGCAATTAGTTATTCCTGTTTCGCATACATAGAAGTAATGTAGTTATTTATTAAAACTAAATTGGAACTTTTCTGACCGAAACCGCACCGACGAATCGACATAAATATGTATAGATATGCACATATGTATGTATGTAGTACCGCTTGAATGCAATCACAGCGGAAATACGAGTAATACCCACAACGTTTAACAAGTTTTTTTTACGCACTTTCCATAATCATCTGCATTTTAATAATGACATGCATTATTCATACTCAGGCTGAACACAGGTGCATGTGCTTATATATGTAAATATTTATTGCCATACATAGGTATATGTGATCGCAATCTGTACAGACCAAGTAAATATTTTTAGTACTCGTAAAATTCCAATTTAATTCGCCTGCCGCTTATAATGAAAAGCGGAGTTAAACAGCTAGTCAACCAGTCAGGCGGACACAACAGCTTGATGCTAAGGCACCTCTGTCCTTGTTGTGAATGGAAAAAAGTAAGTATTTATTGAACTGAATTTTTGGGATTATAGTTCTAAGCATAATATACAGCATGGTCGGGCCTAGTAAAGGAATTTCTCGATTGCAACCGCAGACAAGACTTGCAGCGATTACATAGAACCAGAAATAGAATTCCACAGGCCTTTCGGGGTCTTCCTCATGTCCAGAGCTGACTTGGATGGGGATACATAATCATCTATATACCGATGGATCCAAATTGGAAAGCGACGTTAGAGTTAGGGTTTGCCCTGATTCCCTGGGACTAAGAAGATCAATCCAGTTGCCTGATTTTGTAAATGTACAGAAGTGCAGAAGTACATACATATTTGCTGTCGCTAAAGGCTGTCGCAGCGCTATTTCTTCGCTCAGACCGGCGGACATTATGGATCTACCGTGTTTTAAAACAAAGTCGGAGGTTTTTGAATACACTCGTATGTAAAAAGTAGTCAGTATAAATTACATTTAGTTTGGGTCCCTGGTCATTGCAATATTCGCGCAAAACAGCCTGTAGGAGAGCTAGCCAGTAAGGGTGCAACGTTGACCCCAATCAAGGACAGAATTTCATCCCCAATCGGAATTATATACAATCTTCAGAAATCGGGTTGGCGCATTGTGTCAGACTGCCATATTATCCAAATCACGCTACGCCCGAAGGCTGGGTAGCGCCTGTAAAAGTTAAATGAACAGAAACGAACGGATATAAATAGTAGACGTACTGCTTTAAGGAGACGCAGGAGGTTGTGAATTCACATCATATTTATAGTATACGAGATTTATGCGAGCGTTCAGTTTTTGATGCGTTGAATTGTGTTGTCATTGCAGAGCAGTTTACTGTCGAGAATTAGTCCAAATTACTTGGCAGTACGCTTAAATTTCCGACTTGAACCATCGAGTTTAGGTGTAAGAGCCGGTAATTTGTACTGTCTGGTCAAAAGGACTAGTTCAGTTTTAGCAGGGTTAACATTAGGACCGCAGTTTTTGGTTCAAGTATGAAATGGCATAAAGTTTAAAGAAATCGGATCGCAAAATTCATAGATAAATTATCTCTGTATGGAGTATGAAATTCAAAGTAAAATTCGACCAAAACCGCGCAATCTGTTTCCAACTTAACTCCAAAATGTGTAAACATTTTTCGGGCTTTTGGAAGAGAAAAAGGATTTTCACACACAGCTTCCGGGATTTCGCATTCATTTTACGATTGTAGCACCTATTCACCTGTAGATATATGTACATATATGTCTATGTAGTTATATGTATACATACTTATGTACATTCCTACATATATACCCTGCAGGAAATGTATCTAAGTATGAGTTAACTTGAAGTTGATTATGAAGGAACTGTATATTTTCTTTTAGGAAAGCTGAGTCTATTTGTATGGCGATAGCCGCGAAATAGTCAAGGAAAAATTATATTTTAAAATTTTTTTACTTGGTTTTTTATTTACGTTGTCTAAAATTACATAGGTATATATGTACTTGTTTACATATTCTGCTGTATGGCGACTCATATTCGAGTTCCTTCAGACGTTTATATAACTTCAAAATGATAATAAAGAATTTCGATTTTCGTTTTATTTGTCTTGAATTCGAAAAATTATTTGTGAAGTGCAGAAAAAAGTATATTCAAAGCAAAATTTGTTTGACGATATTTAAACAGAAACCTGTTTAAAGAACACAAACATTTCAACTAGTTTCAAGCTTGATTTTTGTAGTTAACTAAAACTTATATATTTTATAGAAATCCCGAAAAAAAGCTAAAATTTTTTTTTTATTCAATTGATACTTTTTCCTGCAGGGTATGTTTGTAGTTACATACAATGTTAACGATGTACTTACACATTCAAATAAGGCAATGCGCATAATTTCCGTTGGCGGTCACCGGTGTGTGCAATGTATCCATCATTCGTGACCTCAACGTAATTTTGTTACCATAAACAGGTCGATCTCTGTTGATAAGTAAGTATTTGAGTAAATATGTACCTACATACATACATGTGTATGTAAGTTAAATGTAGATATGTGTTAATAGATAAAATGCGTTGGAGTGAAATGTGTTGGCATGTAGCAGCGGCATTTTAACTCAACGTTGCGGAATAAAGCGTAATTGATTTGCAATTTTACTGGTGCAGCTCATTTCATATTAACATACCTAAAATAGGCATGTATGCTAACGTGTTTTTAACCGACTTCCAAAAAAGGAGGAGGTTATCAGTTCGTCGGAATATTATTATTATTTTTTTTTTTTTTTTTTTATGTATGTTACCGCATAACTTTGGACCACGTCAACCGATTTCGATAATTCTTTTTGCATCGGAAAGGTAGTGTCTCAGAGGGGTCCCGTACTAATCTGGTTAAGATCCGATCAGTGGATCATGATATACATATATATATATTTTTTTTTTATATATGAGAGTTGAAGTCGGTTTTTTTTTTGCTAAAAATTACTTGTTGAATACACTTTTACATGCATGTATACATGTACGAATCTTTGTGGTAGATGCAATTACAGAGAAAAGTATCCGTATATCTACCACATATCCATAGTCTGTGGTTCGTAAACCATTCCATCAGCTTGTCGCGCTGACTGACGCTGTGCTGAAAATAGTCACTTACCGTTTGCTATGGCCAACATCTGTACAAATCCTTTGAAATGTTACAAATTTACGCAAAATAAACCGCAATCGTGCGCATCTCTATTAAGGTTTTTTTTTGCGACGCGCTAAAATGTCCTTTCAAACAATCGCACAATTTCCTACAACAGAGGATAGCGCTAGACAGCATGTCCACGCGCAATTGTACCTAGTATATACTTACATATGCATATTAGAGGGGTTCAAAAATTATTATTTTTTTTAATTCATAAACGCTACTTCAAAAACGCTCTAAACATTTTTTTTTTCAAAACAAAACTTTTTTCAAAATAAAAAAATACGTGTCTTTTTAATCACAAATAAAAATATTTTCATGTAACGTTTGCGAATCTCCAAAAAGAGTGTTTTTTGAACCACTCTAATGCATATACATAAAAGTGTAAATGTACATATACATATACATGCTTCCATTTACATACTTACACATACAATACATTTCTTTATTTATATGTAAGCTTGTCGCTGGTAGGGATACAAACTTTTGAAATGGCATGACTGACTGACAATCACTGACAACTGTCTGGACGCATTATTGGACTGGACAAATGATTTCGTGATTGAATATCTTGTTTGCGCTTAAAATGACATAAGCGATTCAAATTAACACTTTGCTTAACTCTGAAATTTAGTTATAAAGCAACTTAGAAACTAATTCATCTTCAATAAAATTGCGAAGTGAAAGCACATTTTAGTACTTCATAGAGCGCTATATACTCCAGTGGTAATGATAATAATAATAATAAGAATTATAATTATAATTATAACACAAATAATAATAAGAATTATAGTAATATTTCGATTTTGCTTCCAATCAAAATATTTAACACATTTTTAAAATTTTTTCGCAAAAAGTGGTGACTGCAAAACAAGATCATCATTTCGCTTCACTGACCATGATTTACCAAAAAATTGTTTTTGGATCCTCAGAGACACACTTTTTTTCAATCCGAATCACTCATGGTAGAATAATTGCAGGGAAAGTCTTCCCATATTCCGATATTCCTCGAACTCCAAGTATCAGTGACACATTTACAAAAAAAAAACTGTTCGCTTATATTCAAGAACCTCTACCTAAAATTTTTACAAAAATTTGTTTCTGATATTAAAATCAAGCTTTGCCTTAACTGTCATCGATTATATTACGGCTGTTAATATTTACTGCTTTCTGTTGACTACTGGACTTAAAAGTTTGAAATTGTATCAGAGTTGAAAGTTAAGTCACGGCAGGGTTTGAATATCGGAAGCAAGTTTTTGAAAAGTATTTCGATAGAGGGTAATGGTATCGATATAGATACACATATACATTAGACCTACTCCGCCTCGATGCAAAAGAAAACAGTTTGTACCCTGCAAAAAAATTGTGCGACTAATCTCTAAAAAGAGCATTCCGAGAATAGTCTCAATCAGATACAATTGGGCATTAATTAGTCGCAACTAGTCGCATCCCTTACGTGTTTAATTGCAGATCAATTAGTCCCCAACCGATCTCTAACGGGTACAATTAACGATTTAATGAAATGTACACACTTCGGGCCAATTTCACAGTGCGTAGTTAACTCAGAATCGACAGTTAACTAGAGATTTTCAGTACAAAATTCTGTAGTTAACTCCCGATTCTGAGGTAACTACGCATTGTGAAATTGGCCCTTAGTCAATGAAATTTCATGTGCGGCGTTGGCACATAGAGAGAGTATTCGCTTAATAAACCTGAGAACCCTGGGTAGGATCGTAGCTGGCGCAAATTTTCACTTTTATATTTTAAAGGTGACTAGTCGCGCCTTATACCCGTTCGGGTATGGAGGGGACAATTAATCTCTTCATAGGCCATGCTCGAACAAAAGCGAACAGTTCATTCCATATAAAGAGATGAAAAGTGGTATAAGTCGCATGTTCCTTGGCGATTGCTACCGGAATCATCTCGGTTCAGCCGCATTTTTTGCAGGATTATTAGAGAAATACTGTTTTCTCTTATTTGAAGGACTGCAGGAAGAAGATTTTTTTGTCATAAAAATTCCTGTTCCTAAAACTTTCTTAAAACGAAAAAAACAAGAGGAAGTCCATCCTGGCAACGAACCACTGGTCTTTGCGTATATCCTGATCTTTATTTTTAGATCTTTGCAAAACCGTTATTTTTTTTTTTTTAAGTTTTTCGATTACGAATAATCGTTAAATTTGGATTTTTATTTTTTTGTGGTAAAATTTGATTGTTATTTTGTGTGGTCCAAAAAGGCCAATACTTTTTGTGAACTGACTCGAACCAACCGTGCAGAGTAACTTTTGCCGACAGTCACAAGATAGTTGTCTGCCATTTACTATTGTATGAAGTGTTCCCTTCTGGGTTGCCTTGAAACATACCCACATATATTATATAGATTAATTTAATTTCTTTAGAGAATCGGCAATTTCAATTAATCGTCGCTTATAAGTGAGCTGGGAGCTGGGAGGGGCAGAAGCCATAAAAAATAACACCAGACTTTACGCTTATGCTCAAGCTTCTGCTATTATTACTACCAACAGCAATTAGGTTCTTTGTGATACCACAGATACCTCGAAACACGCCCCACATTCCCTTATCTTTAAACCAGTTCGTGGAGTCTATAAAGGGCTGCAATCTATAAAGGGCTCAAGAAAAATCACAAGAAATATTTGTACGCATAAAAGTGGCATTGGTTTGCAGTAAGGGCAAGATCATCCATACATCCAATCACCTTACGTCTCCATCACCTGACGAAATCCCGAAAAATTCCGCTCGAGCTATCCTGAACGGGACCTCGAGAGTCACCAGATTCGTTAGTGCCGTGTTGACTGCATCGGGTAATATGCAGGTGCGGTTTCTGTTTTCTTGAATGAACTGGTACATACATATGTAGTGTGGCCTCGTAAGTGAGATAGGTCTCCTATACTACTGAGTACCAAGGTGTTTTTGGTTTTTACTTTTCTCGATATAGAGGGGGTTTCCGACAGCACCTCACATGCTAATGTTGTTACGGAGTGCCTGCAGTGGATACTGTCAGCTCAACTGAAGAACTTCATAGTGACCGAACTCGCTGCCGGCGGTACTCGGAAAATCCTGATTCTAACAGATGTCAGTAGGTATTCAGAGGTATCTGAACAACTGAGAATAAATCCTACCCAGCCTTGGAGAACGTTTGTCAAGTAAAGTGATAATAAACTACCGTGGACACCAGGTAAACAGGGAATACTTAAGATAATGACGCAGCACTAAACTCAAACTTTACCTAATCTTTTATTGTCGGTAGGCCAGAACGTTTTCAAAAAGGAGCTGAAGAAAGCAAAGAAGGCATGGCAATCACCAGGGGCTGGAGGCCTTTGCTAGAATATGTGCTTAATGGGGCGTATAACCCGAAGAGATATGAACTTCTAATCAACGTCCCTAAAAAGAAGCTCAGAATTATTACCGATATGCTCTATCTCAATAAGAAGAATCAAATCTCAATGTAGATGGTCATAAGCATTTTCGCTCTCTACATCAGAAGATCTGCTGAACTATGTGGGGACCATAGACGAGCTAACCGCTCCAAAATTTGCACCCCATATGTTACTCTGAACACTATATAAGACCTCCTGGGTTTGGTAGGACAAGATATGACATCGTTTAAGAGAGATAATCCAATGACAACCTGTAATCCGTCTACACTATTGTATATTAAATATATTGTCCTTCATTTCGAATAGTAAGAGCCATGATCCAACCACACAAGACCTGACAGATGAGTGAAAAGAAAAAAGTTATATTTTGGCTGACGTTTGTAACGCAAGATGCTTGATGAGATTCAGAAGTGACATGAAATGGTTCAACAGTGTGTCAGACTGTGGGCTTTCTTTCTATGTTTGGCTACTAAATGTACCGCTGTAGGTGGCAGCCACTACTACCTACCTACATAGGCTTAGACGAGAAGAAGAAGAGTAAAATGCGCAATTGATTCGTCGGGTCGCAGTACATGCTTTTTTAATTGTTATATCTAGCTAAATATCTATGAAAGTTCGCATATGAACACATTCCACATATATATGATCGACACCCTAATGCGCATATTATTTACATATGTATTTATATACAAAACCATATTCAGAGAGTTAATAAAAAGCTGCCGGTGAATGTACGAATACCGATTCGCAAGCCGTAATCGCATGCATTCAGAATGCAGGCAAATGAAAAAGAAGAACGCAGAGAGCTTGGATGAATTATCAATAAAGTATACGAACAAATCATGAAGAAAGGAAAGCATGCTCAGTACTGTCCGCCGGTGCATGTATCCGTGCAATTCATTGCAAGGCAGCGCAATGCAGCATAAAGCAACATAACACAACGCCACGCAACGCAACGAAGCTCTACGCATTGCGACGCAGCGTTTGTACTGTTTGCATGCACGGTGATGCTTTACAGCCTTTTCCTGCTGTTTTAAATTTTCGATGCATTTCAAAAATTAATGGGAAGTTGAGCAAATATGTGCGCCAATTTCTATAAAAAATACTCTGGTAACCGCAGTGCGCAAGCAAAAACAATTTGGATTGGTCTGCAGCAGGTGATTGCGTGAATGCGGGAATGCGGAAATGTAAGGGAGAGTGGTAGTCAGGCAAAGGAGCGGTCTGTGGGTTCATTGCAATGCATTGTAGACGCGGCGGCAAAAAAAAAAACTGACCGCTATTGGCTGCTCCAAATACTCGCATATTTATACGTACTTACAGTCGTATGCGTATTTGTAGCCGTTTGTGAATGTGTGTTTGTGTTTTACAAACATACGAACTATGCGAGAGTAGCCCACCAAACAATTTGTTAAGATATTTTTTCGCAATCGTTAGTCGCGTTTAAAGATGTTGCAGTAATCCGAACTGATTTCGTAGAGAAATAGCTTAATGATTTCGTAACTTAACTAAATCGTAAGGAAGTGCCTGTACGAAATCAAACCGAATTTGTCTTCACGTAATCTTTTTGCTTTAATCTTTGCAAAATCGTTTAGTGAAGTTATCGAAGTGAAATCTTTTTGAAACTGTCCCGTTCACCCCATTTAAAATGGAGGAAATGTTGTTTATTGGAAAACGCAAGAATATAAACTACTAAGTCGGGACTTTATCTTTTGGTCGTATTACCGACTTCGCGTTTTTACTGGAATGGGGTAAACTGACCGCAAGTCTATTTTTTTTTAATTGGATGTACACGATTTCGCTACAAACTCGCATTCTGCAGATAAAAATACCTAACTTTTGGTTGAAACTTTTTCTCGGAAGCGCCTTTTTCAACATCTGAATGACCTCCATCGAACATCAACCCATTAAAGGACTTCTAAAAGCTTTTCAAAGTCCAATACTTCCCTGACCTCTCTGAAGGCAAGACTTAGCAATTCGGAGCAAAATGTTCAAACACTCCTTTGAGTAGGGCAAACCCCTCAACTTCCTAATATTTTTACACGTTTTCTGTAGGATCTCCAATTTCGGTATTTTAAATAGAATTTAACATTTGCTTCCTTGTCTTTAAGGGATTTTTTGTTGAACCTGTTTAATTTTACTTTAACTTCACTTTACTACCCGCAAAAATTACTTCAATTGGGTTATTACTTTCAGAGCGAAAGTTTTTCGAGTCTTTTTCAAAAGATCTGATTGTCGTAAAACTCGGATGCTTCGGTGTGGGGAGTGGTAACGAATTCGTTAAGTACGATCGAAAGACTTTCGACTTTTTTCAGAAAAATCTGATTGCCGAAAAATGCGGATGCTTTAGTTTATGTATTTGTACATATATATGTATGTTTTTTTTTAAATTTATTTACGTACCGTATGCCCATACGCAGAAAGACGCAATCGAGCTTCCCATATATGTACACTTTAAACTCGCCAGCAACGCACAGTTACTCGTACGCGTGCCAGGATATAAAGGCAAGCGCCGCCAAGGATGTTGTGTTGTTCGATTTTTGTATGCTCACTGTTTCGATTTTTAACTTTTTTCTTGAAATGCAATGCCAACATTTGTTGATTTATAGCGAGCCTTTTTTCCAGTAGCGGTGAACTTTTTTAACTAGTAAAAACTAAAATATACTCGTAACAACAAACGGGGAAAGAGAGTGAGAGAGAGTTGCAACCAGAAAAGAAGAATATGAAGAAAATGAAAAGCAACCAAAATGAATTAAAAAAAAAGAGTAAAAGTTAAATGGGAAAGACAATGACAAGAATTGCAGCTGCGGCTCGAATGTTAAGCAAATAAAATATTGTATGGTTCATAGTCGTTTGTATGCGCCTGCCACATACATATGTATGCATGCACATTAGGGCGGGTCGAAAAACACAAAATGTGTGATACGTAAGCTATCCCTTATTCTAGAAAAGAAATCCCGTTTCTCTGCGACAATATCTTCAGTCAGCGGAATGAGCTTGAAAAATTTAAAATAATTTGACCCACCCTAACAAAGTGAATGGGTATATTGAAACACATGAAAGTCTGTCCATTTGTTCATATCAAATCAAATTGGCTCGAAATGGCCAACTTGTCTGCACATAAGTATGTATACCTATGCTTGGGTAAATATGTGAAGGGCCAGCATCAAAGTTAGAGACTGGGAGTTCTTTGCTCTATGTTTCTTAGCTACTAAGCTATTGTACTTAAGAAATTTTCGTTACTTTATGTGAGCTTTCTTTTATCTTAAGAAGTACTACGGTATAACTTTATTTTGATTCAATACAAAAGGCCAGTGAGGGCAGCGTGGTAGCGAAATTTTCAAAATCTTTTAAAGAAGCAGAAAATCATGGCAAGGGCTAGATTAATTAATTAATTAATTAATATATACATACATGCCGTGCATAATACGCAAAGCCTTCTACGTTAAATTTTTCCCCCCCAGAACCACTTTTGGGGTTTATCTGCCTCTAATGTCAAGGAAAATCAAGTGCTTCAATCAATTAAGTGATATCCCCAACGGGAGCGTCCATGTCTATGCCGTTATAAAGTTCATACATTTTATCGTTTACGGTATTCACCGTTGCCAAAGTGTTAACACTCCTAATTCAATCACTGAATTCTTCTCCGAATGCTAGAAGGGACCTATCTTCGGGCGTTATCATTGTTAACATATGTTCCCGGAAAAATGTTTCCTAATAATGGTTCTATATGATCCTTTGAGCTCATGTCGAAATGGGGATTTTCGGATACTACATACTTACATACATATTTTTAAATACATTTTTTATGCATAAATAAAAAAATTTTATTTCTAATGTAAACATTTTAATTAAAAATGTTATTGATACATAGGAGTCATTCCATATGAAATCGTCTGGAAAAAAAAATCGTAGCCGACCCACTTTCGATTCTGCTGTTAGAGTATCCAAAGAACAGAATTTATGCAAAATATAATTTTTACAAACTCTTGTTTCCGCCTGCTCGAATTAAAACTAAAAAAAATCGCAATTTTTAAGCTTTAAGAAATTTAGCAGTAAAATGTTTCTTTTTTAAGAATATGTATATCTACTTGAGGCGGCATTTTGAAGGGAAAAGGTGACAGTTTTATGGTAAGCAAAGAAAATCTTATAACTGAATACCTCCGAGTAATTTCTGAGTCTTAAAATTACGTGTCTTTTCGTAATTTTTTGTTCAGATCGGTGGATATCTCAGTCGTTGTCGTCAAGTTCCACTAACGGCAGTCCTAAGAAGCGTACAGCCTCAATAGGGTCGGTCCATAGGGACAAAGGCGTTCGGGTCGGTTGTCGGGTTTTCCGGGCATACGATGAGATGTTTCGAGTCATGGGGTGTCTCTCCGCATGCCAGACACTCATTAGGTACATCTGCGTTTAGTCTGCTCAGGTATGAGTTTAACCTGCTGCAGATGAAGCTCCGTCTCGTCAAGCCTTTCCAATCAGCTTTAGAAAAGTTGATATAGCTCCGGTGTTGCGCAGAAGGAAAGTCGGTTGGTTTATCAATCGAGATGACTATGGGTAGATGGTCTGATGCCAAAGTCAGCATAGGTCGCCATGATACGTTGTTTATCAGACCAGCGCCGACTATTGTTATGTCTGGCGAGCTGCAGCAGCTGCCCACACTAAATGATCATGTTGCCTGCTTTATAAAAACATGAAACTATTTAACAGAATCTATAGTTAATATCTTTAACTTAATGTGGCTGTACCGCGCGTCTTGTTGTTTTTATGTTTAGTGTATGTAAAAGTGGTTTTTATATAGGGAAAATTTACTCACTTTTATAATCTTACATTATTGTACTTGATTACACTGGGTCAAAAGTTTGTGTTTTATTTCTGTTCCCCTATGCATTTGTCATGTAGAATCGGCAACTGATTTTGGAAGTCGAGTTAATTTTTTATTCTCTGGATAAGTTTTCGAGATATTTTCAATTTACCGTTCTTCAGTTTAAGTCAAAAATTGGTTCCACTTAATCACGTATAAGATATATGAACCAATTTAACACTCTTAATATTAAATATGGCAAATGAAAGCTAACAAAATTCTCCATATACCGTATATACACCGCTTTCCGATTTCCGAACTGATTGTTTTTGAGAAATTAGTTAATCATTCTAGTTTTTTTTTTATTTTTTTATGAAAAGAATTAAAAAAATCAAACATGAACAGAAGAATAAAAAAAACAGATTCTGTGCCAATTTTTTCCATTTGTGTTAAGGCCTGTTCTGATACAAAAAAAAATCAAGTTACTAATGAAGCAAATCGAAGAAAGTAGAAGAAGAAAGAAGAAATACCCAAAGAGTTTTTGTATGAAAAATTAGCAGGAAAGAATGTCACTCATACGCCATGTACACCTGAGTAACACTCTTTTCTGCACATATTTCATACAAAAAAAAAATTTGCGCATTTTCATTTGACCACCCATTACTTCTTTATTTAACCATCGATTTTCTTCATTAGCAATTTGATTTTTTTTAACAGAACAGGCTTTAACACAAACGCAAAAAATGTACACAGAATCTGTTATTTTAAAATTTTTCTCCAGTTGAAGTTTGACTATATTTAATTTTTTATCAAAAAAAAAAAAAAAATCTATATTATTAATTAATTTCTCAGAAAGTACCAGATCTATCGAAAAGTGATTTATGTACGGCTTATGGAGAATTCGGCTAGCCTTAATTTGCTAGTAAATCGCATTGATTTTTGGCAACACCTTCCACTTAAAAAAATTGCTAAAACTCAAAGCGATTTTCTAGCAACTTGAAACTTGCACTTTGTTATACTAAAATTTAATAGGCAATATAACGGCATACTTAGAATTTTCTTAAAAATCTGATTAGAATAAATTCGACAAATTTTTAAGGAGACCGATGAGGGTTAAGTTTACTCGCCCTAAACGTGTTAGATGACTGCGGGTATATGTGCATGAGTACTTAGATGTTTTTATTTTTTTTAGTATATCTTTTTAAAGATTTTATTTAAATACAATTTCGCGATGCAATCTTGTTCTTAATGCAAAACAAAAGATAATGCATGGAGTAGGATAAGTATGCCAACATTTTGGATCAAAAACATGTATTTTTTTCGAAAAATGTAACTAATGACATTTACTCATATACATACATAATTATGTATGTTTGTTGTATTACAACAGCGGATACCCTACATATGCATGCACACGCACTGCGTAATCCACACATGTATCTTTGGAGACAGTACGTCACTTGCATTCTCAAAATTCGGCACGTCTTGGACAACTCTCATTTGTCCAAACTGATCAAAACAAAATATGTACGCAGCAATGTGAATGGGATTTAAGGCATACTTAATAGCTCAAGTTTGTATACGTACATACCTACACAAATAAATATGTGTGTACATACATACATATGTATGTATGCATTTAGGAGGAGTTTTCATTCATCCTTATACTCGCACTAGCACAAACAAACATATGCGCTAAATACGATTTGGAATCTACCCAAGCTCCATTTATCAGCGTTATTGACCAAAGGAACTGCAATAAAAAGTGCAATATTTCAATTTAACCGCTTGGTGGCCTTTTACCCCGAAACAACGCATATCACAAACACCAACGACTGTCCCTTAACCCTACTAAACGCAATCCAACGCTACCACCAAACGTTGTGGTCACCGCCACAGCTACATACGCTCCTGCTGCTGCTCTGAATCTATGCCACTTTGTTGTTAGTGTTATTGTCGTTTACTGCGCTTGGTAGCAATTTAACGTACAGAGGATTTTATTACTCTCGGTGCACATTCTCAACTTTGTTGTTGAGCCACATTGAATGTCGTTGTCGCCCGGTGTGTTGTGTGATGAGTTTGTTCTGTGTAAGACGCAAGTTGCATTGCTAGCAGCTTACGAGTAACTGGCGTAAAAGGTGGCGGGGGTGAGTGCGCTGTGCTGCGCCGATGTTGCTACTGATTGCAACTGCAAGTTGTGTGTCGCAACTTGAAGTTTTCCAATTGGTATCAAAGTTTCATGCTATTTTCCACATGCTACGCTCCGTGTGCGCCTTCCCTCCGTAAACCCCGTCTCGCACTCCGTCGCACCCCACTTCTGGTCACAATTATTGTCATCTCTAATGTGACGACATTTTCTGTAACTCTCGTTCATTCTGTTTCGTTTTTTTTTGGTATCTTTTCAGTGGCATTCGTCGGCAACGAGCTGGTGACGAGCGTTCGTGGTGAGGAGTGTGGCCAGGAGGAGTTCACAAAATGTGCTGAGCCTCTGGAAATGCTACATTTAACCTCCGAGTTTTCCATCGGCCCTGCCAAGAAGGACGAACTGGATAAACTTTGCAAGTAAGTCAACGCTATCAACGATAGAAGAAAAAGTTTCTTTTTTTTCAATTATTTAATTCCACACTTTCCGTTTGCCCCGATTTCTTTTCGAATTTCGTGATGAAAAAGCTGCTTGCTGAATACCTCACCTGGTGGCGGCGGTCGGCCGGTCGGTCGGTCGGTCGGAGACTACTGACTACTCTCGCAGTTAGTTGCGCGGCTCATCAGTACAAAGCACTAATGGCAGGGTGCAAGTAATTACTGAGCGCAGCCGAATTTCGTAGCTTCTTGTTTCTTTTCTGTTTTCTTGATTTGGTGCAAAAATTAATTGCGCTGCACAATTTGCGGTTTTTACTAGCAAAATTAATATTATCTTCTAATTTCCACCAAATGTAAAAGAAACTTGTGTTTTTTTTTGTTTTTTGTTTTTGGTAACAGACTGCCTGCAACTATCAGCTACAAACCATCGTCAATTATAGTTAGTGCAATCAGTTGCCATAAGTAGAAAATGTTGGCGGTACGAAAATCGACTTGGTATAAAATCTTAATTAATTGAAGTCATTATCAAGGAGAGTAATACATAAGCGTAAAATGTGTGCATGCATAACCGATGTACTTATGTATGTGTGTATATATATGTATGCATGTATCCGGTGACTAGGAAGAAATAGATTATGTTTCAATATGCATTACGGTCAATAAATTCGGAAGTTGTTGCTATTTTTAGAACTTAAATAATTAAAGATAACATTGTGCGACAGCCAAAAAAAAAGACGCAAATGCGGTATGGCGAATGTGGTTTCCCTAATGCTGGATTTACATGAGGCGATTTTTTTCGGCGATTCCACATTACTCAAGGAAAATCGCTCGTGTAAATGGTAATTCAAAAATCGTTTGCCTCAAAGTAGACAGCAATTCAACTTTTGCATGCGATTATCGCCTGTAAAAAAATCGCCTCGTGTAAAGGCAGCTTAATTTGGTCATAAGACGACTTAAATTATTTGAAAATTCCGTAAAATTTAATGGCACATATTTTTGTTGGACATTTTTAACCACAATTTCTGAACCGTGTTCGCAGTTTTAACCCTTGTTTGGGTAAAATTTAGTAATTTGCCGTCCCGTCCGGATTTATTTATCTCAAATTTGGTACACACCTTTAATTCTTATGACAATACTTGTTGCGGAAAGTTGAAGCAGTGATCTAGCGCTGCCGGCAAAACTGGCGCTTAATACGTACATATGTATGTATAACTGTCTGCGTAACAAACAGCCCTTGGCCGGGGGTTCCAGAGTTTTCCAATTGTTCCTCCAAAAAATGTATAAGGCTGCCGAGTATTCTTTATCCCTACTCTTATCCTGTCTAGTTAACTTCCTAAAACATCAAGCCGCAGCGCCGAGAAGCTTTACCTTCCGCCGCAAAATCCAACGTCAGAGCATTGAATAACTTCCAAATTATCGCCACAGACGGGTAATGCCTCATCAGCACTATTTCTGATGGCAGCATTAAAGCGGATATTTGCAGCCTCTTACCCTACAAATCACCTGTCGACCTTAAGAAAACATTGGGTCTCATATTCTAAGATTAAAAGAATTTAAACAGCATATGAATCGGTTAACTACCAAATGCATCAAGTCAGAATTTTTCCAATATGGCAAATTTGACGCAGTTCAGCAGAGCTCATTTAAACGAATGGAACTGCATCAAAATTGTCATATAGAAAACAATTTTGACTTATTCCCGTTGGTAATTAACCGATTCATATAGTAACCTCCTCTACAAAAAAAGAATTGAAGTTAATGCATACACGAAGAGCGTGCCATCACCTCTACTATGGAACATCGCTGTTCTCAGCTTCTTGAAGGAAATAGAAGAAGCGGCGCCATGGTAGTCTACGTCAACGAAATTGTCGTTTTGGCTACGGAGAAATATCTAGTAACTCTGACTATTCTTATGCAGGGTCTACACCAGGGATGGAAAAAGGAAGGAAGAAATTGTACCTAACAGCAGACGAATGTACCTAAAAAATGTGTATGTACATTTTCACATTACGTCAAATCTGTCCAACAGTACGAAATTATGGTGAAAATCTGCCATGCCTGATTTTTGGATAACGTTCTCTAATATGTCAAGATCTGTGTAAACTGCAGCCGGATCCCGGAATTCACTACCGTTAATTTTTTCCAAAAGAATAGCCGGTCCAACAAAAAAAAAACCTTTACCAGATTTGGCTGATTAACACATTGCATTTGTTACTTTTCCATGTTGCGTACTTTTAGGCCCCACTGCTTTTCATTTAGAGAATTTTGGCGACGAAAATTTAGCTTAGCGATTGTCAGGACCCCACTGCTGGAAGAACTTTTCGAGGCCAAACAAAGTTTTAGAATAATTTTCTTTCATCAACCCCTGACCCCATGCTTTTGACAATGCTTCTGAAAAATTTCTTCGCCAAAACCTTTATATACAGGCCAGGTTCTCGCATTCGCTTGGTGTCTTCGTATGTCGCCAAAATGTTGTTTGGCTTCGGAGAGGTCTACTATATAATTTATGTAATTCAATGGATATTTAAAAATGTGTGTTTGATCTATTTTACATTAAATACTATTACATTTGAACTTTTCAAGGGTATGGCACTGTAGACATCCATTATTTCGAAACCATAAATAACTTTGTTTACTTAGGAGCCAGCCTACTGTCAGTCAGGGCTCGAATGAAGCTTAACTCTTGCCCGCTTGTGCTTATTTAGGCTTAGGCTGAAAAAGGTACAATTGTACCTACTTTTCCATCACTGGTCTACACGCTGTTGCAGGAGCGAAATGATGAAAATTCTTTCAAAAGGACTTGTATTAAAATTAATGGCTCATTTTGGTTATAATCTTAGTGATTAAAAGGCTTGATTTCAAAAGATACAAAATGTGCCCACAATATTGAGGCATGCGCTTATATAAATTTAGCTTTTGGGCGAATATCGAATCCACTTCACTTATTATCTCTACCACGCAGTTCTAAGTTGATAAATTTAAAATTTTTATTGTGTAGACTTGAAGAAGCTAATGACTTAAAAGTCTTTTGCTTCTACAATCCACATCATGGAGCACCACAATGAACGCACGTAACTACACTTTTTTTTCGAAAATTTAAAACAACAGGTTTTCCTTAATACTAACATATAGATACACATACGCTGCTGCAAAACCATGCGCGAAAAAAGTTAACTTTAAATTTTGATTTGAAACGTCGTGTTTTTGTTTTCGTTTCGATATCCATCCGTCCACTTGTCAATTCATCCGTGCGTTTGCTTACGTGCTCTCAGGACCAGGACAGTGCTCGCTCAACAATTACTTATTGTGGTATTGTCGTACAGCATTCCTCACGGCATTTTTTCTCGTTTATACCGGACAACCTTAGCTTTTGTATGCCTATTTAGTTACTCAAAAATGAGTGTTGATTGCACGCTAGCACTCCATTGCCAGGAGCAGTTCGTTTTTCATTTTAAGTGACCTTATCATTCATTGGTCGACGTTAAGCACTTGGTATTCAGCATTCGATGATGAGTTTGTCCATTACCAACTAAGACTGTGCTAGTTAGTCTCTTTCGTGTAAAACAAAAAGGACACAGTTATGCACACACACACACACATGCATTCATATTGTGCGCATAAAAATCGAGTTCATTTAAAATTCTAAGCGGATCATCTGTTTTACGAAATGAGTTTGAAAAAAAAACCTTCGGTTCGTTACATAAGTAAAGTAAAGTAGAAGCATGCAGCATATTGAATTTTCCAAGTAACATTTTTTTAACATTACAATAGGCAGGAAGGTGGATTAGTATTGATATGGAAAAATCAAGAAATCATAAAAGTTTTATGTGTTTGTTAAATATGTGAACAAATGTAATTTCGAGCGGTGTCGAACGCCTAGGTGAATGTGTGTATGTATTCCCACGCTTTTGTGTTCCTTTGCCGTTAACATTCTCAAAAGTTCGTACTTTCATGTTTATATGTATGCACATTAGGGCGCAGTAATTTGTCCGGAGCAAAATTTTCGAAGAATATGTATAGCTAATTAAAATTCTACGATTAATTCTAAGCAAAAATGGTGACCAAACTATATATACCAAAAATGACGTTTGACCCTCCCAATTATCAAAAGAAAAAGCATTATAATGTATGAAGAAAACACAAAATTTCATAAATGAAAAATTAATTTCGTTCTAAAAAACAACAATTATAATACACTGATTTTTCTTTACAAAATTGTGAGGATCAAACGTCATTTTTCGCATTTTTGTTTAGAATCGAACGTAGAATTCGAGTATTACATACACTTTTTTCGAAATAAAATTATTCCGCCCTAATGTACATACTTGAATTTAGTTAGGAATCATTTCTAGTCATATGTTTTTGAGCCAACATTGTATGTAAGTATATGCATTGAAACAATGACTTGAAAAAGAGACAAAAATAAGAACAGCAGCAAATGATTTCACTTAGACCCAGCCGAAAAAATTTAGGAACCTAGGAAGCTTCAGTGTCTTAACATCAATTTCTTCTGTTAACCCGCAAAATAAGTGTTGTTTTCTAGAACACTGTCCAGTTTGATGTTAACTGAAGTGCTGGTTTGCTAAGTAGGTGGACAACAAACTCCTACAAACCTTGCAGGATTATTGGTTTTACCACCTGCGGCACGCCATATTTTTTCAGTACTTAGAGTTGCCTCCTCTTGATATACATAACTCAGAGGTAACATAACATTTTCTGCCACAAAAATATCCAGAGCAGCCCCTTTTCTTGCTAGGTCCTCGGCCATATCGCTGCCTTGAATCATTGTCCAAATGAGATTTTTAATTTATTTTTATTAATTACATACATTCATTTATATTTTTTTTTACTATATTTATAGACAATTAAAGTTTATTGATATATTTTTTTAGTGAACTAAAAAAAGGCGTCCGTTGCATCCAAAGTTATACGCGGCGCTGTATGCCGCTACAGCAAAGAAACCAGTTCAATAAGTTATACCATGGCACAAATCAATTCATTCGTGACTTGTGTATTAAAGGGGAATTCCAGGATGGTGAGTTAAAAATATGCCCATATACATAAATATAAAGTAATTCTTTTTATAATTTCTATTTTTTAGAGTATTTGAAACATGCGCCCTGCTCGGAAATGGCCAAGAAAGAATTTGAGGTGTGCGCCAATCGTTATAAGGAGACAATGGTTTTCCTGAAGCCGAATAAGAATCAAGAAAGTCACGAGAATATTACTTTAAATGAAAATATAAAAACAATCTGCTGGTGCGTAAGAGTTGGGGACAGTTATAAATAGTCGTATACATACATTCATATGTTGTACATATTTAAGTTGCTAAAAAAAAATGTAAAACTTCTTTTTTCGGTTTTATTTACAGTTCAATTAATGAGTTAGTTGATTGTTCAGAGGATGCAGCGCGTAAAATATGTGGTCCCGATGCAGCGAAATTCACACGCGAACTGGTTGATAAATATGCGAATAGCTTAACTAAGGTGAGTTAGTTTTAAAAGTATTGCTTGCAAAGTGTCCATGAAAAATTTGTATATTTCTGAAAGTCAAGGCACATAAGCTGGCATCGATTCTACAAATCGACTGCTGAGTGGAAGACCGACCTATCTCGGCCGCCAGTTCGAAAACGCCCTACGAATTCTGAAATAGGGCGTTCTTCAAACAAATTCTGTGATAGGGCGTTCTTGAAAAGTTTTTTGAGATAGGCCGTCTTCGAACTGGCTGCCGGAATAGGTCGATCTTCCACTCAGCAGTCAAAATACAAAAATTACGTACACATATTTGATTATTTTAAATACCCATATTGTTTTTCGAGTAAATTTTTTTTTTTTGTTATTCTCCTATAAAGATATTGTCCCAGCTTTAACCAAAACCATATAAATCACAGTTTCCCACTTTATAAACATTTTAAGAAAATTTAACAAATTTTACATTTTTAAATCTTAATAATAAAGTGCAAACGGCTAAAAATCCTGTTGATTTTTGAGATTTTTTTTTTGGTGACGGTGAATTTCTTATGAAATGAAATGCGGGAGACCGTTCGCAACCAAATTTCAAAAAATCGACGCCAGTTTTTGTAAATTGCACTTGTTATATATAAAAAAAAGCAAAACCAAACTAAAGAGAAATCATTAGACTAAAACTGCATGGGCTATAAAACTGCATACCCAAAAATGTTCTAAAGTTTCATATTAAAAAGTTGATATTTTGAGTAAAGTTTGAAATTGTGATTTTTATAGTTTTGGTTAAAGCTTGGACGGTATTTTGATAGAAAAATAACAAAATATTTAGCTAAAAAAACATTACGAATATTTAAAAAAAAATCAAGTCGTGGTCACTTGCTTCAGTCACTGTATATAATTCTTCAGTTAGAACTTCACTCCAAGCTTTTCAGGCGATGACGCTTCCGGCCAAAATTTTATTTACTAAATACTAAGTACAAAAGTTTTTAAGTATTTTTGTTGCAGTAAATACCAAAATAGTTTTTTGGATGTTACTTAATACCGTCTTTGATAGGACGTTCATACTTTAATTGTGCTTTAGGTTTATTTATTGAATTATTTTGACAGCACTAAGTATAAAAGTATTTGGTTATTTTAATCTAACGAAATAACGCATTAAAACATACTCAGACATGTTGGCTTCACATAAAACTTGATACTAAATACTTACTATTTAGTTAGTATAAAAATAAAGAATGTAGCGATTTTCGGAACTAGTATTTGAGATGTTTGCGTCTACTGCGGGTTTTTGGAGACTACTTCGAAATTTTTAGGATTTTTGGCATTCATGGAGCTATTTCGGTATTTTTGGGGCTATTTCGGCATTTTGAGGATTTCCGATATACCCGGAGCTATGTATATCAGGCATTTCAGCATTTCACGATTCTCTGGACTATTTCGGGAGTTTATCTGGGATTATCTGGACTATGTACACCTGGAGATTTTCGGGACTATTTCGGGCCTTTGGAACACTTAAGGGGGTTTCGGGAGTATTTCGGTCTTTGGGACCACTTCTCGCTCGCTGTTCAGGACAGTTTCAGGATTTTTGCGACTGTTTCGGGATTTTCAGAAATAAAGTTTGTTTCTGGTGCGAGAGTATTGTTTCTCTAAAGTACGTAGGTACTTTAAATCAAAGTATTTAGCCTTTGATAAATGCTTTAGAGTTTTTGCTTAATATTTAGCAACTTTTAAATACTTAGGTATTTTTTTAAATTTAATATTTAGCAAATCCTACGTTTTTTTTTATTAATATAGTACCTACGCGTTTTGCTTAAGTTTTTAGATCTCTGCAAATACTAAGTATTTGGGTATTTAGTACCCAAGCTGGTACTTTAAGTACATTAGTTATGATCATCACTGCTGAAACATTTGGAGTATAGTTATGAAAAGAGCTGGGACTTTTATGCAAATTGAATATGCAAAATATAAGCAAAATGTATGCAAACTATATAAACAAATTGTAAAAAAATACATAGTTAGATATGCTAAAAAAAGGTCTTTATGCAACAATTTAAATAACACCTAGGAAACAAGACCGAAGTCGTTTGCACTAGTGTCCATTCTATTAAGATTTCAGAGAAAATTAAACAAGTTTTGTTAAACGCATATCTTCAAACAGCCAACCCTCTCTTCTTCAGCGTCGGAAGAGGAGCAATCTCTTGGAGGGGATGTAGATTGAGAAGCAGTTCGCTGTCAACTACCCTCCAATGACGCAGTTGGTCCTCTTTCTACATTCCGGAAGAGGAAGTATCGAGAGACGAAACGAAAGCAGGGGAAACCCTCTCCTGTGGCTGACCGAACTCTTCTGTCGCTGCATTCAATAAGCGGCCCAGGTCTACGGAGGTTACTCCAGAAGTCAGTGGGACCTTGATGGATGTACCGACATCCAAATCTGCTTGCGGACGTTGCAAGAGAAGGAAACCTGTGGGACAGACACCAATCAGACACCAAGGCTGTCCCAATGCCTCTTCGAGTTATAGTGTGGCACGGTACTGGTGTGGCATTGCCCAATTCCGATCATCCAGACAGACCTCTGGCGCCACGAAACGCTTGCCTCAAACCAAGGGTAGACGTAATGCAAGGGTCGGTCGAGGCAGAACTGCCCTCGCTATTCCCTCGAAGCAACTACGTCTGGAGGTATGGGCACCGGGCAACTTATTGTGAGCGCGTAAAAGGCCATCTGCTCATTGCCGTAATGAGGAGGCTGGGTTAGACTCGGCAGATGACTACTGCGCGGAAATTAATTAATTAATTGCCTCCGGCACTGTGGTCAATGCTAGTTCATAAGAGAGGGATGGAACGATTGTGCTGAAATACCTCTCCCAAGCTAACTGGGATTGGCTCAAAGCTGTGGAGCAAAGAATACCGCTCACAAGGGGAAGAGACTTCACTGTTGTGCCAATTACGAATGAGAGATAAAATTATGAATGGGAGAGTTGATTACGTGCCGTGGGAACGTAGTATAATTCGCTCTGTGAAGAGGGCTGCAGCGGGATTGAAACCTTGAGTCAAACGGCTAGGCTGGTAAAAATTCTGAAGAAGGCCCAAACCACAAGGTAAAAGTTGTTTGTTGCAAGAAATGTGGCTAATGAAGATGCCCTAAGATATGATATTGAGTCTCTCGACTGTCTCAAATCGCCCGGTTCGAATGGCATCCTACCTATTGTACTTAAAGAAGGTGTTTAGCTTTAGTTGGCGAACTTGCGAATGATTTTCACAGCATCGCTTGTACTTGCCTACATACCACAAATAAATTAGATTTGTTCTATGCAGGCGTAGCTGGTCATCACTACTGAGGCAGAAGGAGGTCAGTATGTCGCGTACGGTGTTAACAAGAGCTGCCAGCAAAGAGACGTGCTTATAATAATTTATTTATAAGAAATATGCAAAATATATACAAAGATATGCAAAATATATACAAACATATGCAAAATATTTGTGAAATATACAAAACATAATAGGTCCAAACAGGTCCGGACTTTCTGTTACGTTAAACAAAAATAATCACTTGCATAAATATCTGAGCTCTAGTTATGAATATACTGTTATCTATCTCCTAACAATTGAGGTATTCACAAGGATATAGTAAGTGTCTCATTGCCGTATGCCGGCATCATAATAGTCATATTTGTTATTGCTGTTAAAATGTTGTTCCGTTTTCGGGTCCTCTAAACAAATATCTAACACTTTTGTTAACAACCAAAAATTTTACTTTACGCTTTGTATGACTTTGAAATAACATCTCAATACCTTTCAAAACTTTCAGCTCTACTGCGAGGACTTCACTCGACATCCTGAAATGTGTCACGATGGCCTCAGTGATGATGGTGTGCCTCTGCATCAGTCCCGATTTGGTCGTTCGCCTGCGATTATTATTTCAGGCATAGCTGTAGCCTCGCTGGGATCACATTATTGGAGCAGATAGATGAAGAGTATGGAGACATAAAATTACAAAAACCTTACTTTGCTGCAATTTGTTTCGACGCAGCCATCATTTACAAAATCATTATTTTTTACTCGTATTTATTATTATTTTATTTGTTTATGTTTTGAGAGCAACGAATTTTAGGTGAGTGCGCATTAATATACAATACTTATGTAGGTAGAAATTAAGGTACGAATTTGTGAAATATTATGCGCTAAATGATTGCATTACTTAACGTCTGTATTACATTTAGAGAAAACATTTTGAATTATATTAATAATAAAGCATAATGAAGTTAATATTATAGTTAGTAGGTCATTAACAGAGAAGGTAGTTTAGTGAAAATTTAAACTGTGTTGCTATTACGAAAATTTAAGGGTGCAATTCAGCTCAACACACAAAATTATCTCAACACAAATATTTAGAATTAAAAACAAAAGACCGAAAATTAATATACACACACACACACACATATATAAAAGTATTTGAAATGCTAGATTTAGTGTAAGAGCATGCGTAGAATACATTGAAATTTACTTATTATAATTAAAAAAATAACACACAAAAAGACTTCTGGCAAGTGAAGTATTTTATTAGAATTAAAGATGAATTAAAAGGAGCAATAAATACATACATAAATATATCTGCTACTTATGTACTATTATTTAGTTTATAAATATTTTTCCAACTTTTATTAGCACAAGTAAGATTTGTGAAATTGCATATCACTGTTTAATTATAATTATATTTTAAGTATTTACATATATACATATGTATATACATACAAATTGAATAAAAATTTTAGTTATAAGATCGTGGAATTTTGAGCACACTGCAATTAAATAAACATCCTTTGTGATTCACTTAAACTGAATTTAATTGGAAACGGGTTTGCATTGGAATTTGCTTGCATAAAGAAAGATAAATATATAGGTAAACAGAATATTAGTTTAATTGGCAATTGTTGAAGAGTTAAATAAATTTGCATAAGTTAAAGTATAGTGCTTATCATAACTATGCGACACGCACATATTGACTCGTTTTGAATATTGAAATTTTAACCGATTTCACAAAAAGGAGAAGGTTACCAATTCGTCGGAATATTTTTTTTTTTTATGTATGCTACCGCCTAACTTTGGACCACGTCAATCGATTTCTATATTTCTTTGTTAACCATCACTTTGCGCTCATCATCTTGTTGAAACTCTGCTCTGCTTACATTATATTGTTACGATTATCTTTGAAACCTTGAGGGATTTCCCAAATTCTACGGTTCGTATCGCTGGATTGTTAAATAAATGCTAACGATGACCAAATTAGTACAATGAACTTTATTGTACAGCAAACAATTTACAATACTTGCTAATACCGTAAAAACACTTTACAATACTCGTTAAAGCAATTACATCGCTTTACAAAACTTGTTAACACAATTAAACTTATATAGTCTGTTCCAATAGCAGTCCGGTTTACAGGATTTAGTCAGAACTTACAGGAAGTCGTTCCTATTGACATAAAACCTGTAAGTGGGAACACTTTTGAGAGAGTAACTGAGCAACTGTTCCTAGTCAGAAGTTACAGGATTTAGTCCGGAGTTCTTTTTCCTGTAAGTTCATGAAAAGTATCAAACGATCAGCTGATTTACATGTGCAAACAAAAACAGAAAGCGGTGAAAGCAAAGAACCTTATATTTGTTAAAAAATGGAAGTAAACAACGAAATATTTGAATATGTATAGATTTTAATAATTATTTAGTGATATTTCAGCCAAATCAGTGTAGTACCAATGACATGTAAACAAACCGTCTGACGTTTTTACAGGAAATAGTGCTTTTTGCGTTCCTATGCACTTCTGCATCTGTTCTCCTTTTACTCTCATTTGAGAGCGTAAAATTGTAGTTTGACAGTTCCACAGGTTTTAGTCCGAAGTTCAAAGGAACAGACTAATAGCTTGCTTATTCGCAACTCACTTTACTTGTAGCTTGCTGACTTTTAACTCCGCTGTGTCGTGGCTCTTATATACCTGCGCTCGCACTCATGGCAACTCTCGAACGTTCTGAAGTTTATCGCTCATTCTCTTTCTCTCGCTGTGTTCATCCAACTTGACGTTTCTCTTTGAGGAACATTCTACGTCACTCCTCGAACTTTCTGCCTGCCTCGTTTCGTTGCTCGCTTCAGTGGCTGTTAAGCATTCGTTTGGTTGGTAGGTGTTTAAGTTAAAATGAGATTTAGCAGGCAGGAATAGAGAGAGCTTCGGTTCACTGGTTTCTTTTGGATAGATTTTACTTGTGTGCAAATTTTTTTATCTCGCGTGTTCTTTTGAATGTCCCTTTGAGGGTCATGAAAAGCCGAAACCCCCCCATGACTGAAGCAGATGGAATGCTAGTGCACACAAATGGCTTTTAGGAGGTACGCGGAACCGGAAGCTTCCTAAGGATTCTGTATGAGTTGGTTCGCAGCGGAGTTCATAGGTTCATAACAACAATAGCGAAAATCTCTTAGATTGGTGCTATATAAGATATATCTTCCATACCTCCGATTGTTTAGATATGATTTTTTATATATGTAACTCCTCTATCTATGTATGCTGTGAATGTATACATTTTTTTAAATGTTAAGATGTTCACGAAAGGTATGAAGCCTTCAGCATAGCCGAAGACGGCGCTGCTCTTACTAGCACGAAGACGGCGTTGCTCTTACCGCACTTCACGCGGTTGTAGCTGCGGGCAAAAGCTAGTTATTAAATAAATTTAGTGCAGTGTAATGAAGTCAACTTAGAAATTAGTTTAATATCTAAAGAAAAATTTAATTACACTCAAATATATGCATAAGAACTTAAGGATTTCAAAATGCGCAGAATAATGCGAAAATACTACTTGCACACAAGGCACATACATTTACAAAATCTAAACATTTATTAAGAAAAATTACGAGATTTACAAATAAAAATATAAATAAAGACGTAAGACTACGTATTTATTTAAGCAGTTGTTGAAATAATAGTAATATCTGTTGCAATTACGTATATGGGGCATTCCACGCCAAATCGGACACCATTTGGCTTTTTATGTCATATTTAGTACCGGTTTTTTTAACTTTTATGCCCAGCCGTTTTCGGGATATCTATCACCAAAAGCGTTTTGAAAAACAAAAGTTTTAAAAATAAAGCTTTTAAATGGCATGGTGAAATAATAAACAGGTGAAGTAATAAAACAGCTTTCTCGCTTTATTTCCTTAATTTTCTTGACATTCGGCTATCTCATAGAAATCTTTGAAGATTTTCAAATAATATAGTATCAAATCTTTCTGTCCGCTCTCATTACTACAACTAGTATAATTTCACCATGTTCAATGCAAAATTTTTCGCAAAGTTATGAGCATCTAAAAAAGGTAAATTTTTTTTTTCAAAGAACGTAAATCGCTGGACAAAAAACAACAAAATGCAAACAATTAGGGAGCATAATTAATAATACCTACTAATAGATTGGCGCTTACACATATATTACTTTTTGGCTTCTCCTCCTATTTGTGGCGTGCGCATTGATGTTGTCACACAAAGCGGAGGGACGTACAGTTTCACGCCGACGCCGAGCGGCGATTGTATTTTTATGAGAAGCTGTTTATCATGGCACAAATACACTCGAAGGTTTGCCATTGCCTGCCGAGGGACGACCGCTGTTCGCGGAGTGGAAGCGCGCACTGCTAACCACTACACCACAGCGGGAGCATAATTATAAAACTATTTATAACATAAAAAATTATGACCAAGTGTAGTTCGATTTGACGTGGAATGCCCCATAAACTTGTAATACATAAACTCTAATTAATATAATTTTATATCTTTCTACAGCTGTTCAATATTGAATTCCATGCTATTTGTTGTATATTTACAACATATTTAGTATATGGCCTCGCACATACATGCGCATGTGTATTACAAAATTTTATTCAACACATTAAAGTTCAGTAAAAATTGTAAATTACAGCAAATGGTAAGGTAAAAGCAAAGTTCTTGTCCGATATTGAAATACAGTCAATTACGAAAGTGTTACATTTATCGGTAACCAATATCTGATTTGTTGTTTTATTTTTCCTGTTACAAATTGTAGCGACACTTCAATTTAGCGGCCGTTCGCTGGGCACAAACGTTCAAATGCACGTGTAAGTAAACTCGTGTGTACTGCGCGAACAACATGGAGTACTTACATCTTCTTCATACTCTCACTTCACCACGGATTCGCCACAGTTTTGTCGCACCGCTTTCACGCTCCGTTGCAGCACTTTCGCATATAAGTGGAAAACCGCATACCGGATGCGACACAAATCGCCAAATGAAACGAAACCACGTCAGTGCATACTCTACTCACCAACGCATTGATCCTCCACTCTGTTGGTAAGCGCCCTCAGTTTGTCACCTTGTCACCGTGTCATCCAATGGTCCAACCATACGCCCCACAAGGTAGCACCTCGTGGAAGCGAATGCTGTTTTCAGCGCACACACAGCCAAGGTACACACAGGTGCATTAGGGTGGTGAAAAAAAAAATTAAATTCGGAAATTCTATGCTCTCACCCCCTAGGATAGTTCTCTACTACACATACTACTATATATATTAAAAAAAAAAAAATTGAGAGGTCGCTCAAAGCGCTTAAAGTTTTCCATGTATTTTATATGGGAAGTAAACTATTTTTCAAGAATCAATATTTTTCGATCGGAAAACTCTGTTTCGCTTTAACAGACTTCCAGGAAATAATACCTAATTGTATATTTGACCATTGCTTAATATCAACTCTATTTGATAGTTTCCCCAGAAACCCCAAAATAGGTAATGAAGAGACCCATCGTTAGTATTAAAATATGGTAAAATAAACGATTGGGTACTATTCCCTGAAGTCTTTTGAAGAGAAACAGAGTTTTCTGATCGAAAAATATTGATCTTCAAGAATTCGATATCATTTCCACAACAAACTTTTTTCCCCCCTATGTATTTTGTATGGAAAACTTTGAACGCTTTGAGCGACCTCTAAATATTATTTGATTTCGAAATAAAAAGGACAGTGGTATGTGTTTTTCGATTTTTAGAGGGTGACAGCATTAGACATCCGACTTTACTTTTTCTCGTGCATTTTTGGACCAACCTAATGTACCTACGTACACTTATACATATGCATCACCTGTATTTGCTATCGGAGCAATTTGGCGTTGCCACAAACACTGAATTCCCTTTGCATATGCCGCATTTACGTTGTTCGTTCACACATGCAAAAACACAGCAAGTGACACGACACACATCTTCAGCGGCCATTCTCCTCTTTGGTGGCCATGCAGAGCAGTGCCTGCCATTCAGGTTGGCGTGACTTACTTTGCTCAAGGGATGCAGCGTCGACGACCACTTGGTGTGCAAATTTACGCCAAATTGGCTCTTAGCCCAATCCAGTGCAGCACAGAATCTGTGGAGTCCGGTCGAAGTGCTTAGACCGGCGTCCGCACTTCACTTCGCAGTGAGGTTTATCTGCGGAGTTGGCTATTTCCTGTGTCATTTTTAGAAGCGTTTAGGGGGTTTCGTTATGCATTTATGGATGTTAGTAAAACCGTAGGTAATAGCTTCGAAATCGATGTGCATAAAAGCATAGGAGAACGGGTATGTATGCATGTGTATGTATGTGCGTGTGTCGTGATTGTATGTACCTTAGTAATTAAAGTTGACCAACAATGAGTTGTCACAAAAAAAGGTCTTTAATGTTTTACAACATAATTTTGGAGTTTAGGAGTGAGTAAAAATTTTAACTAACTATTGGCATTTAGTTCGGTTGCAAGAATACCATTGCTGTCCGTAAGCGGATGTGTGTGCTTAACAGCGAAGCGCTATCGGGGAGAAATTGAATTTTAAATTTTTGATGAAGAATTAAGCGTTTGAATCGCCAAAATATGCATCGATATACAGAAAACAGAACAGTGTCGGATGAAACAGCTTTCGTAATCGAAATTATTATATCCGTACATATACTTACTGGCGAAAAGTCGATCCTACTGGCATCAGCCGGTATCCTTTAACTCAATCGGACCGAGGAAAGCAACATTGCGGGAAAGCAGCATTGCGGAGTGGCATAGTGGTAGTACGACTAAGGGTCGTTGAACCTATCGCTGCGTAAAGCTCGTATCCTGGATTACCAAAGTTGATTTATATTTGAGCCAGTTTTTCAGCAGATATGGCTACCTGTATAAATTCAAACATGAGCGCGACTCGCACTGATGAAGTGAGCTCAAGCTCAAGAATTCGCATTGAAAATTGAGTCGGAGCTTAAGCTCACTTTTCATGCATGAGTCCGATTATCTTCAGTTCCAAAACATTGATGAGCCTGGAGTGGCAGTTAGTGCTGAGTCAGACCCAATGAAATAACACAGGTTTATAAAAAAAGGTTCTGCATTTTGGACCAAAACTCTATATCTCTTTGTTATTCGACGCGCCCCATCACGTCAGGTTCGAGGTCATTTGAAGGTTAAGTAGGAAGAAATTAATTGAATAAACCTGAAAATCCATACATATGGGGTTTTAAACTCACTGAATCCGAATCCAAGGTTAACCCCCACAATGTCTGATTCGAGGTCCCTCTACATAAACTCCTGCCCGCTAGGTGAAAGGCTGGCTACGCCCTTGTATACAAAAAAAATTAAAGTATTTAAACCGTACATCATACGGCCAGTTTGTCCTTTTAGAGCGCATACATGGTTCTAAAATAACGATTCCAGTATCTTCATTTATGTAACTATTGTAACCATCTATATCTTAAAAGAGAAGTGTACAATTTTGTTTATCTAAAAGTAATAAAGGCAGAAGGACGAAATTCGAGGATGTGGTAGTTAACATATTAGTCCTTGACATAAATTCTTTTCAAAAATAAATATTGGAAATTTCTAAGGATATTCAAAGATAAAGTTTTAAAAGGACATTTTCAACTTTTATTCGTCCTGGTGCAACAAAAAATAATTTTTTCTTGAATTCTATAAATTTTTCCTTTTAACTGATACCCATATTGTTACTCTCCAATGCACCAAATCTTTTAAATAATTTTTTTATTCAATCATATCCTGGAAATTTCAAAATTTTTGGTTTTTGTCGCACGGTGGAATGAGTACTTGAAAGTACTCAGTACTCACAAAAGAACTCGTACCTTACTCAGTACTCAAAAGACTCTGACACATGTACTCTCCGGATCGATTCAAGGTACTCAGTATTAACTGTCGAATAGGTACTTAAAGTACTGAGTTCTATTTATATTTACCCGTATTCAAAAAACCTGTAAGTCAAAGCACTTTTGTGAGAGTAACTTGCACGCTCTCTCAGTCAGAATTTGCTGGTTTAAGTCCGAAGTTTTTCTTCCCGCAAGTGAATGAAAAGTGTTCAACGATAGGCAGGGACAAAACGCGGTGAAAGCAAAGAACAGAAGATTTCTGCATTTAGCATTGAAATGTTGCCAACATTTGTATAGGATTTAAAATAAAGTATCCTCAGAAGTCTCCGATACTCCTCGAACACTATTGAAAATATGTGTGCGTACTGGGGTAAAGTTACTCACAATCTGCAAATGTTTTTTGTTGTATCAGGTCTTTTGACTAGCACTGATGATGTTACCACTGCCGCAGCAAGCTACTATTGTTGTTGTTGTTGTTGTTGTCCTCATTGTTTTTAATTGACGCCAGCAGCTGTGTCACAATCAACGCTAATCACTGTAATTATTGTTTACCGCGTGACACTCGTTTAATTAATTCCGAGTTACGAATCCATACGAATGGGCTGTTTATCCTCTTTGTAGCCATATTGAGAGCAACACAGAAGAGCAACAAATATTAAGTCACAAAAAAATCGCCAACGTTTAGCCGTAAACGTAAATGAACCGAACGGTATTTAATTTTATTACCTGGACATTGGAAAATCGCAGTGAGCAGCAAGCGAATGAATTTTAATTCGATTTATTTGAAATTTAGATTTCCCGCCGGATTCTACGTATAATTGTAATTATCGAAGGAGGGGTTAAACAGAAATTAGAAGCTGCTGCAGAGTATTGTGGGCAAGCAAGGACGTTGATTACATAGCAGAGGTGAGTAAAATGGGATACAACAAATTCTGCGGAGCGATAAGTATTGTATTAGGTTTAATGGCTTTACTTATAAAAAAAATGGTAAAGGGGACTAATTTCGGGTAAAACCGAATATGCAAAAAGTATTTACCTAATAAAATAAAACAAGAGCTGATTGAATCTTTACACCAGGGATGCTCAACCAGTAGCTCAGTTGGCACACAACAACATCACTGTGGCTCAGTTTGGCTCACTTACAACAAACACAGCAAAACAAACGAAACCAGCGTCGACTCAGCAAAAACAATAGGACCAAAAATCGATCGACATTAATTCACTGCTGCCACGCGTTGGCTTGCATTTGCTCAGCTGAGGGTCAGTTCTCGTTCTGCGTTATTGTGAAGTGATAAACATAACACTTTCAGACCGCACTTATTTCGGTGTGAATTTTTGACTTTTCACTTCACTTCACGATAACGCAGAACGGGAATTGATTCGCAATTGGGGTTGTAATATTTTTTCGCTATTCCCAGAACGATGTTGTTGTTATTGGTAGATATTGACGTTGTTGTCGTTTGGCTGAGTAAATCACTGCAGTCCCTGTCAAAAATTCTCATGCGCATACAATTTCTATGAAGCATCCCACACTGCTTCAAAGTACGCTCGGCCTAGTCTGATGCATCCTCCGGACAAAGCTTCCGTAGTTTTCTGCGGACTCTGCGTGGCTTACAAGCGTACATAGTTTGTAACTAATGGTTATCATTGGCTACAGTACCTATCCACTATTAACCATTGGCTACAGTACCTATCCGTATTAAACCAATAAATATTTTTTTTATATGTACATATATGCAAACATCGTGATCTCCCCTCCCACAAAGGTATTCAAAGTGATTTGCTTATGCGGAATAAGAGGAAAACCGGATTTTTTTTTCGTGATTCTGACCATTCACCCCATACCTCGGGTTCTGCTCATCGTAGAGACTTCATCTTAACTTCGTTTTAAAGCTAAAAGAACGGGCTTAATATTTCTTTATGTAAGATGCTCCTGATTGTTCTAAAGCAGTTTAGTTACAAATAGTTGAATTAGTTGAATCGAAGTTGATTTGGAATTTATTATCATGCCATCGCAATTTTTGTTTTGTTCTATATAAAAACCATATGTGAAAAATGGGGCTGGATCAAGAACTATTTTAAAAATATTTTTTTTACGAGATATTTTATTTTTTGCAATTTGTTTTCGAGAACTTATGATATGTATGTATGTATGTACTTAAATATAATCCAGAAAGGTATCAAAAAACGTGTTTTTTGCTAAAATGTTAATTTTATTGCGAATTCTGAAGAATATCTATCCAGTAATAATATTTTTTTTTTACGGCGACAAATCCCTAGAAATACGCGTGAAAACTTTAGGACAAAACTTAAGAAAACGCGATTTTATTGAGGACTTTGGCAGAATATCCTTTCGTTAACAAAATTTGCTCTGCATTTTTTAAGAGGATAATCTTTTAGAAATTAGCGTGTAAATTTTAGGAACAAAGAAGAAAAATTTAAATTTTATTGTGAACTTCGGTAGAGTATCATCTCTTTGTTCACCAATGTTCCGCAATTTCCGCGGGATAGCGGGACCCACGGTACTGATTTAAAATTGGCCGGGATGGGCGGTATCGGGAAGATCTGTAAAATGATGACGGGCGGGACGGGACCAAAATCCTCTCCCAACACTCCCGATAAAAACGCAACCCCCGCAAATTCACAAAATCTTCCTTAAAAACGCTGTTTGAAATATGCACTTTTAATGTTTTATTGAGACGAAAACGAACAGCGAAGCAAAACAAAATAATCGGAAGATGCCAGATATTTCATTATTATTTTTATAACTTAAAATTAATTTGAAAGACATGAACATTTTTGTCAACCTTCGATCGGTTTGCGAACCAGCCACACACGTTGCAATCCCAACCGATCGCTTCAATTTAGAGATAGATTTCGGGACTCACGGGATCCGGGGTACAATTCTGAAAAACGTCGGGATAGGCGGGTTCGGGACTTAAAAATCGAATTTCGGGATGGACAGGATCGGGATTAAATTTTTAGTTCCGTGTCCATCTATTGTATGTACATCTCATATATGTTTATCTTATAATAATACGTTTTGGAAAAAAAATTAAAAAAAAAAAATTGTTCACTCTCACAAAATACAACGGCTCATCGTAAAAAAAAATGGTTTAAGAATACATAGTTCTTGAAAAACACATATTTTTAAAAATCTCTACGAAGAGTAGAATCCAAATATAACGAAAAAACCAAACTTTGACAGATCATATCTTCGAAGAAAAAAAAAGAAACCAAAAAATCCTCGAATACGTCTAGGCTTATTTCATGTATAGAACCCATAAAAAAAATTTGCAGCAAATCCGAGATACGACATAATTTTTTTTACGAAAAAAGAATACCTCATATATAATATTTAATTTATGCAGTTTCTTTGTAATATCCTTCCTTAATGGAACTATTGCAATCACATGCATTCCGTTCAGTCTGTGAGCTTTGCTGACTAAATATGTATTAGACAACATATTTCAAAAACACTTCTCGCATAGAACTAATTGTACAATGCAGAGAAAGCGTTTATTAAAGATAGCTTACAAGTAAAATGTACAAATAACCCGAGAAACACTACTCAGCATTTCATTTCGTGTAGCAAGCATAAATTTTCGTACGCATGCAGAAATTACAACGCCGGCGTGCAAATGTCTCAACGTAGAAAAAGGCTAAATTATTTACCGCATACATACATACAGTATTGGCCAATACAATAGCACCCCCATTTCAAAGTGATATTGTTTGCCACTCATGTTTATTTATTTATTTTTAAGAATTTTCAATTAAAATACAGTTCATTCTCTCACAAAACTCACATAAACTCAAGCTTAAAACTTTTTAAAAGACCGCAAAAAATTGCAACAAATTTTCACCCAAATTTCAAACTTTTTTCTCAGAAGCGGTAGAATTTTTTTGAATACACAGTTTTATAGCCCATTCAATTTTAGTCTAATAATGTGCAAGTTTCAAGTGGCTAAAAATTACCGTTGACTTTTTAGAATTTTTTTCGCCGAGGATGTTGCGGGTTTCTGCCATATAAAAATAAATTGTGTTTAGTCCATATATGGAAGCAAATGAGACAAAAAAAAAAATTCTAAAAAATCAACGGTAATCTTTAGCGACTTGAAACTTGCAAGTGGCAAACAATATCGCTTTGAAAGGGGGGTGCTATAGATATGTCCAATACTGTATGTACACCTACGAATGAACTTGCATGACACTGCAAATAACTACGTATGAATGTATGAATGTATGTCCATATATATATATATATATATATATGTATGTATAAAAATGTCCTAACGCCTGACACCTAACATTGCATTGGAATGCACAAACAGGCAATCGTCGGTATGAATGAGCATAAACAAAGTGGTAAAAAAGTGGCGCTAAGAGATATATGTGGCAAATGAAAAGTGTGTCAAGTGCCGCCAAACAAAAGTCAGCGGTTACAAAAAGGACTCACAGGATATGACACGTTGTAGTACGAGTAGATGATGAGGCGAAGTGCATACAATGGCAAGTGCTGAGGCGCACAGGTGTCATTCCATTCTATATTGCCTTTTGCTCTTTTATTTTATTTGCGCGCCAGTGCATTCGCTGTGTTCGCATAGTGAGTTCCAACAATGCTCAACTTTGTTGTTGGTGGTTGCCAACTCCTCACTCACTATCTGCGTGTCAGCTTTTTAACCGATTTGCTTATTCCGCAGAGTTGTGTTTAAATGCTTCTTTGTCCATATGTGTGTAATACCATGCAATGTACTCGCGGTGCTGCGGCCTAGTATGGCTCCATAATTTGTGTAAGGCGGAAAACAAGTGCTATATAGAATGTTGTGAATTCGCACCAACTCCTTCAGCACATTCATTTGAAAGTTTTTTGTTTTATGGACTACTCGCACCTTGCCAAGCAAGTAGAGTGCGATCAAAAACAAAAAATAAAAAAGGTTGAATGGTATTACTATTCATACGGTACTTCAAAATCTCTATTTCTCATATATGTATGTATGTACATGTAAAAACGTTTCGGGTGTCACATACGAACGAGGTGAAATGTGGATTTTTGCTGAAAATATTGTTGTTTTTTCACAAAATTTTCATTAAAAAGGGCCTCAAGCTCAATAAAATTGTTGAATATAAATGTTATAAGACCATAAACAAATTAAAAAATCATAGTTAATTAAAAGGGATTTTTCAATACCTAGTTGTCCCTGTGAACCAAAAAACTTGATTTTTTTTTCAATTCTACGGAAATTTTTTAATCTGTTTTTCATATTGTTATTCTAAATATGTAAATAGAACTGAATTGTTTAAATAATTTTTTGAAGAGAGAAAAATACTAAAAACGGAATTTTACTATAAATGGCTGAGGTTTTTGAGATAAATTTCCATAAGAAATTTCAAATACTTCCAGAGATTTTCTGAATGAAAATTGCACATATTTGGGTGGGAAAACGGAACCACTTCCAATAACTTTAACTTTTCTCTATCTCTATTTTTCTAGAGATATGCATTATTAAAGTTTCAGTATATACATATAGGAGGCGCCGCTCCCCCTTTTCCTATAACCCCAATTTTCTACCATGTGTTTGGAATTGATTTTATCGATCTCGATTCCAATAGGTAGTATGGAATAGATATTTTTGAACAGGTGGTATGAAAAATCTGTTGGCGGACGAAAATATTTACTTTCGAATCGAATTACATAGTTACCGCCCAGTTTATTATCCCACGATATATATTTATTATTTTAACATTCTGTAGCTTGAAAACCCATATTTTGATATAGAAAGCAAGGCATATTAAAAATGCATCGTTTCGAAAAGAGTTAAGGTACTTGTTAAATTTTTTCTCGTTTATATTCAATGAAAGGCAAATTTGCTTAGTCCCAAACAGTCACAAAAATCCCAAAATAAGAAATATCTTAATAAAGATCGCGTTCCTCTTATTCGTATGGAGTTTTGCTTTACCTTAAACACGCAAAGTGTTGTATTAGTAGGAAGTTAAGGCTGCATTTTGAATAAAAAGGTAGTGGAAAATGCTACTCATACGCCATGTTGGAGTATTTGCGAGTACGCGGCCATGTACGATCTGGCGTATGAGTAACATTATTTCCTGCCCCTTTTTCATAAAAAAAATTTCCACATTTTCATTTGACCATTGACAAATTATTTATTTATCCATCGATTTTCATCGTAAGTAGCTTAATTTTTTGCCAAGGAACAGGCCTTAATACACATGTACTTAAAAAAAGAAAAGAAAAATCTGTTTTTTTTTTACTTTTTCCTTGTTGTTGTTTGAATTTTTTTTTCATAAAAATTAAAATATCTTGGGAAAATTACTTTATCTTAAAAAACTGGTATGTATATAGATGCGTATTGTAAGTATTCAATTAAAAATATTCCTAGCCAGGGAACACGTTAAATTTCATGCAAAATAGATTTCGTACATTAAATTTATGGGTGAAGGTCGTTTCCTATTCAGATCGTCTACTGTAGGTTTGGTGTCTCTAAGATAAAGATTCAGCAAACAAATATTCCTTCACACATAGCTAGTAAGCGGCTGCAATGTGGCTTGAAAAATTTAGTTTTAGCTGCAACCGCCGAAGCTTTCCTTTTTTACGCTTACTGGCCACTTTAATACGTAAATGAATGTCTATGCTTTTTATGTGCAAACTAAACAAACTGTGCAATAAATTCTACGACGCATACGAGTATATGGATGAACGCGCGAAGATATGCTGCGCACTTCCGTTACTTCCGCTTGGCAGTTTTCGGTAAGTAAACATCCGTGCGGGAAAAAGTAAACAATGGATTTGAATTGGATTTGTTTTAAAAGTATATTATATTTAGTAGTGACGATTCCAAGCAATTGGATGGACAAATATTATTTCTGCCTCGAGATGAGTTTTAATTTATGGAAGTGGAATAAAAGCATGAATTGTGTGATTTAATTACTACTCTTTAAATATCGTGGATTATGGATACATATTAAGGTAAGAAACTCTTAATTTTTCATTAATATTTTTACACTGTTAGAAAAGTAGTTGTATTTAATTTACCGAAAACAAACAAGTTTCCTATGAAAAATGTTCGATATTATAAAAATGAACTAAGGTGGTGGCGTATACGTAACTTGCATAGGATATATGAACACGCATATGTATGTATGTTTGTATGTAGATGTATTTTGTATGTAAAGTATACAACAAATATTAAACGGCCGTCACACTCATAAACTTATTCAATAATTGTTTTAGTATAACATATTGTAAAACGACGCTATCAAGTACACAGATACATATGCACCTATTAACTTCGATATTTTTACGCAAAATTGTAAAAGAAAATTCTGGAATTCCAAATTGATATCCAACACAAGATTATTTTCTAAGAAAGGCATTGGAAACTTACATAATTATAGCTTTGTGTACTTACAGCTGCATGTGTTGCACATTTTCATAAGTTTATATGCATACATATTGTACGTAAGTATATACATATGTATTTATGTAAATGCAAAGACGTATGTTTGTACACACACATACATATATACATACATATGCTTACGTAAAGTGCAAGTTTCTCTATGTGTACATTAATACAATATGATGCACAATTGCCCTGTTAACCCAAACCCCAGCGCTGGACCGACAACAATGTAACTTAAGGTGTCATTGCTGAGCGACTGAACGTCCACGGCACCGCACCGTCAATGTTTACTTTCAAAGTTTTTCACACATTTCAAATGGAAGATGTTTAATTTCCCAAAAGAGCTTGTCTTAAAACTTTGCACATTCCAGTATTTTACAAACAATGATCCGCTCACGTCTTCTTGAATACGATGAAAGGCAGCGCACACCGCCGATGTCAAAAATGAGGAAGTTGAGCAAAGACGAGCTGGGCGCAGACATAAGAAATTCAATGAATATGTATGCATGTAAGTGGAAACATAAAATACTGGCATACCAAAGTATGCACGTCGTCACGCACATGGGGTGGTACTATAACTCATTTTAAAATCTAGCTTTTTAGAATTTTCATTCTGCCACCCCCAGAACTGAAGAATATCGAACGTATGGTCTTAGTAAAATTTTAAAGTTTTTTTTATTTTTGAAAAAAAGTCACGTTGATTTGGAAATGTAATGATGCTAATTATCAAGATATGGGAAATTGAAATTCTTTTCGGACTAGTGCATACACATATGTAGCTTTTCAAGGCACCTTCATATTCACTGCCTCTTTATGGAAAATGTTTTATTTGTATCGATTTTGTTCTAAACTATTATTAAGGGTGTTGGCTTTTAATCAATTAGAAACGATAATTGTTTTCCTTGGGGTGGTAGTTAACTTAATATAAGTTATATACTAAGACTTCTACACATTTTCTTTATTTAAACTTTGTTAATAACGATAAGATTTTCGTAACCACCTAACAAACATTTAGCTATAATAGAGAACACGGCATACTTTTAGGAGTTTTGCAAAATATGAACTATTATAAACATTAAAATTCACCTAAAATAAACTCAGGAGTTCCCGCAGGATCGAAAACAGTGATGAAGTGCATACAAAATAACGGATTAATAAATTAGCATTTTATGTTTTTTTTTTGCGTTTTTTGCGTTAAATCGTATGAACATATTCAATGAGTTTAAAATTATCGGATTCGTTCGCGAATATATATATATCAATTACATATTTCTTCTAACGAGCTTGACATATCCATATGGTAAATAAAGAAAAAAATGGACAAATCGAATCAAATATGCATATTTACTAAACTAATAAATTTTCCATAATTTTTTCTAGCATCTTAAAATAGTTTTTATTTATCTTATATCACCCAAAAGCAATCCTTTTGCTAAATGCTCCAACCTTATAAAATTATATAAAATCAATTGAGTCTTTTAAAGCTCATAAAAACGTCTCAAAAGAACGATTAGAAATTTTCTCGTTTGTGGAACGCAGACAAACACCAAATTCGGATTGTTAGAGGTTCTGAGATTCCGAGATCCCATGTCCCGAAATCCCGGGATTAGAGCTCCGGGATCCCGAGATTTTTACTGATTTATTTACAGAATGAAAGAGATGTTGAAAACCAAAAAAAATAATTTATTTGACTTGAAACACGAGAAATACAGAACTCTAAAATTTGGATTCAAAGTGAACTTGAGTCATTTGCACTTGGAAGTGAATTTCGGCAACTGCCTGAATAACTGTACTTGTTCAAATATTTTGTGCAAGAACTGTGTAATAACGAAAAATGTGGTAGCAATTCAAAACACAAGCTTTTACAGTGTGGCAGAATTGTTCCTCATTTTACTTTGTTGGCCTTTTTTGGAAAAGGATTTCTGTAAATATGAGTAAATGTTTTTGACAAGTAATATAGATATTTTAGAATGAAAATTATTTAAACATCAAATTACATACTATTTTACTAAGGAGCATTATGCGCCCCTAAGACCAAATGTGTTGACAATGAATCCTGAAAAATCTCGGGATGCCGGTATTAGAATTTTTACATCCCGAAATCCCGGAATTGTTAAAATGCTTCGGGATTGAATGCCCTAACACATATGTATGTATGTCCATGTATGTGTGGTTTGATCATTTCATAATAAGTCAAAAGTGGTACAATATTCTGGCAATATTTTGCTTATGATTGTATGTACATGAATATATTTGTCAGTGGTATTAATCCCAGCAAACGAAAGAGTAAGCCAAAGGTTGGCAAAGATTTACATATCGCCGTTTATAGTACAAAACCGCGTATCAACAAAATGCAAAACCACGTATGTGAATTATATAAATTATTTTCTAGAGAGTAAAAACTCTCATATTTCAAAATGGTTCACTTTTTTATAAACCAATCGCATTTCTGGCCATTATATTTCAACACGAATGGATAATGGATTGGATTGAGCCGAGAGCTTGTGTGAGCAAATCCAATTTTTGGCAGCCAATGTCAGTTACTCGGTTTTGCAGAACGACGATACGCGGTTTTGTACTTTAAACTGCTGAGTTTAATAGAAAAAATAAGATTTTACCATAAGGAAAAGCAACAACCATATTAAGACTATATAAAACTCGGTCGGATAAGCACTCCGGGTTCGAGATTTTGATTTACCTAAATTGTTATTAAAACCCTGAGTATTTGGCTGGGAATGTAGGGTTTAGCTTTGGCTCCATTTAAATTAATATACATATTACTTGCAAATCCGACAGACGTCTAAAAGTACCTACGTACTGGACCATGCATACGAAATAAATAGCATTAATGGAAATTTTTATTTGAAATTTATTTTGGTAAAAATTTCAACCTTTGCGCTCGATTGTTAAGTTAACAGCGGCATACATAAACAATTAAGGCCGTTGTTTCTTTTTGAAGTCAATTTTAAAATGTATATCGCTTGCTTAGAGTGAAAAGCTGCTAAGTCCACTTTTTACGAAAACCCATATTTTGATATAAAAACAAGGGATGTTAAAAATACATCGGTTTGAAAAGGATTAGGGTACTAGCTTTATTTTTTCTCGTTTATATTCAATGAAAAGAAAATTTGCTGAGTCCAAAAGAGGCATCGAAAATCCGATAAAACCAAAATAATACGAAATATTTTAATAAAGATCGAATCCTTCTTATTCGTATGGTGTTTTCCTTTCTTTAAAAACGAAAATGTTGTATTCAAAGATTTGAAAAGTACTTGAAGAAAATAGATATAAGTTTTTTTCCTCTTCTGTAAAATATTTAAATTGTGACTTAGCAACTTTATGCGCTGTAAACACAATTTTTTCTCTCAAAAATGTATTTGAAGGGCAGTTAAAGTTTAAATCGACTTGAGGAAATGGCCTTTGTAAAAACGCATGAGATGGAAAATGTTGCGCAGATGTCAGACAGAAGGTCCAGGAAAGTCCACTTAGATTCAAATATTCGGTTACGTATTCTGCCTGACCTGATCTTCGCCGCCGGCCACAAGGGCCACAAGGGCCACAAGGGTTGTTTACAAGCCGCTTTATTGGTGTTCTCAGCTCGTCTGGTAGATGGACGTGAGTTTCATATATTGGTCTACTTCCATTAAAAAACATTGAGATTGTTTGCACACATCCCAAACGTTCCCCGAATGTATGTTAACAGAGAGTCCTTTGAAAAAATCCTGACGTCAAAGTGAAAAACTAAAAACGCAGTTTTACTATATTTGGCCCATAATTTTGTGAGTGTATTGATTTTTTCGTGTGATTTGAAATTTTTTTTGCTTTTGTTGCACGGTGCTATCAATGAATATAAGTGTCTTCAATATATCCAAAATAAATAGGTATTGATTATCCACTTAGTTTGAAAACTTATGACGGATTTCCAGAGGCATTGAATAGTAAAAAGTTTGAATGACTAATTTGAGCAAATACCGTTACCGTTATTTCTAAAAAAGTTCAATTTTCAAACTGTGCGGCGCTAAGACTGCTTCCGTATGCCATTTGTTTATTGGTAGACATTTTTTTTAAATGTTTGCAATTTCTGTGCTTATTGCAAATTTAGCATTACTTACGAAAAGTAACAAAAATTCGTCTGTTTAATTTTCTTTTATTTCTTTTCTAACAATCTTTAGGTGCATAGGGTTAACTTAAAGGCTTACTTAGATGTTCGCAAATGCATACAAAACTTACGAAGTGCGTACAAGTCTATGTATGCATGTATGTACATAAATGCATACATACGGGCGTGCGTATGTATATATGTGGTTTATGGTAACATCTTGTTCAATTTATTATCATTCCTCGGCTGTCTAAATAGCCCACATATCCTCATCTTTCCTTATAAAGTGGCACATATCTACTCGACATGTAGGTAGTCATGAATGTGCTTTGAGCAACACTACGCAACACTTTGTACATTAATAGTTCGTATTTTGCTTGAATTTTAGTGATGCAGTGATGCTGGTAGTAGTCGGTGTTTGAAATACTTCTTAGCCATGTCGGCTGAATGCAGCATTAAATGCAACAGTCAAAATTATTTATTCGCGAGGCAAGTGGTACCCAGTTCACTCGCTCGATCAGTATTGTAGTTAGGATTAAATATTTACAAAAAGTTAAAGGATACATTTAAATTAATTTCGCACAGCATTGCTATAGGTTAGTTAGTTAGTTTGCCAATTCCTGGGTACAACAGAACAAGAGACACCACTATGTGAAAGATCGTTTGTGGCCAAGATACTTTCGGTTTCCCTCATAAATCCTAAAATGGCCTGGGTGGGCGAATTCTTTATAACAAAGCGTTCGATCATTGCAGCTCTAAAATGGGTCAATATTTGCTTGGCCAAAGCCGTACAATGACAGAGATTATACTCTAAAGTTTCATCATATTCAGGGCAGATCCGGCGTGTATGCGCTGAGTTCACAAAAGATCGAAAAATATATGCCAAATAAGTATGCTGTTTCAGGCTCATTGAATAGGTTTTTAAGATATGTTGGCAAAATTATTCTGTGTTCCGTACTCGGCTGCCACAAATATGGTCACCGTACTTATAGTTTACAAAGAAACAAAAAAAAAAAAAATTGGTAGTTTAAAACTACCAATTGTGCTATACAAAAACCGGATTCCAAAATTTGCAATTGAATTTCACATCACGAACTGCATAGTTTCTACAGTTTCATATGTGATTGCAGATGCAGTTACACGTAACATTTCTGCTTCATCAGTTACACGCTTTGAATAATTGAAGGAAATTTGCTCAACTTAATGGTTTTAATTTGCAGAAGCTATTTGATGTGTTCGCATGCCTGCTCCCATATTTCAATAAAAGTGGCTATGAGTAAAAGTACATATAGCAACAAAATAATGGTTGCTATATGTACACTCTAAAAAGTGTATGTGAAGCTACTACTGCAAAGCAGGGACCGCAACCGTTATGATTTTTATAATAAGAATCACAACACTGTAGGGACGCTAAAATGGGTAATTTTTCCAAGATATTTTAATTTTGTGTTTGCATTTTGAATGAAAAAAAAATCAAACTTTACATGGAAAATGTTACTCATACGCCATGTAGGAGTATGTATGAGTACGACCATGTATAATAATTTTATTTATCAGAAAACTGATTAATGCTAACCTGGTTAATCAGAATCCTGAATAATGGATGCTATACTTTTATATATATGTACATTAAAGTGCTCCAAAAATGTATGTGAAAAAATAAGGTCGGATTTTTAATGCCGCCACCCCCTAGGATTGTTCTATACTGAAAAAAATATAATAATAATAATAATAATATAATAGATTGGCGCTTACACATATGTTAGTGCTTGGCCGAGCTTCTCCTCCGATTTGTGGCGTGCGCCTTGATGTTGTCACACAAAGCGGAGCGACCTACAATTTTACGCCGACTCCGAACGGCGATTGTATTTTTATGAGAAACTGTTTTTCATGGCAGAAATTCACTCGGACGTTTGCCATTGCCTGCCGAGGGACGACCGCTGTAAAGAAAAAACCTTTTTTTCTATTTTTTTGCGATGTTGCTTTGACCTGGGTTTGAACCCAGGTGCTGCGGAGTGGAAGCGCGCACTGCCTACCACTACACCACAGCGGTCGACAAAAATATACCCTTTTTTTAGTTTGAATTAAAAAAAATGTAGGGAATGCTTAAAGTTTTCCATGTATTTTATATGCGAAAAGAAACAACTTTTCGTAGAAGTAGTGTAAAGTTCTAGAAAATCAATATTTTTGCTTATCTTCAGGAGATTCCCAGTAATAATACCGAATTGTTTTTTTAACCATTTTTATGGTAACTATATTTATAGGTCCTCCAAGACTCCCAGGAAATGCAATGGGGGTACCAATAAAAAATCTTTAATATTAAAAAGTGGTTCAATAAACAATTGGATATTAATGTTGGAAATATCCTGAAGAGAACCACAGTTTTCCTAACGAAAAATATTGAAATAAATACTGTGAGCACTACCTAAAAATTTTTTGATTTCAAAATAAACAAATAACGGTATATTTTTTTCGTTCAGAACAAACCTAGCGGGTGGTGGCATAAAATTCCGAGTTTATTGTTTTTGACCTCTCTAATGTACATAGAAAAAAAATTTACACATGCAGACTTGTATATTTTTTTATTTTTGTTAATGAGAAAAATATTGTATATTATAAAAAAAAAAATCATTTCCTTGGAAAGCAAACTCGAAAGATATGAGAAAAGTTACTCAGATTTCAATTAAATTTTTATGAGTAAACAGTAATTAGGTACTCCATACCTATGTAAGTAATCAAAATCTGATTAATTACGTTTTTTGATTAATCAGGATTATGTTTAATTAAAAAATTATTTAATAGATTTTTGTCATTTCAAAAATCTACAGTGTAATATAATCGTTATTTTGTGATTTTTATTTTTACGATCATCTCGATTCGTTATTTCGCGATTTAATTTTCGATCAGAAATAATTATTGTTCTTAGATTTTAAATTTTTTCTATAATTTTTAATAAAGACTGCATTCTTATAACCGATTTAAATTCTTTATGATCTAAAAAACTAAATCTAATATAAAAATTAAAAATCATAAAATAACGATTAAAAGTGATCGTAGAAATAAAAATCAAAGAATTACGATTATTAAAATATATATATATAAAAATCCAATAACGTTGATTTTTGACAGAAATGACCGGAATAACGATTAAAAATGTTTTTGAAAACAAAAATTCAAGAATAACGATTATTTTTGATCGAAGAAACAAAAATTATAAAATAAGGATTAAAAAATATCAAAAAAAATCACAGAAAACAGCTTGGAAATGGTCGTAAAATTATGAGTAAAAAAACTAATGACTATGCAATGTTTTTAAAAGAAAAATTCTTCATAATAACGAATTGTTTATTTTTCAATCAGAATCTGTGTAAATATACGCTTCAGATAAATAGGATTTGATTTTTGAAAGTAAGCTGCTTATTGCAACCATTTTTAGCGTATCAATACATATGGGAGCGGTAGTGAATTCGGATTTTTAAAAATCTTTCGGTCAAAAATTCTGAGAAAAATTTAAAAAATTCTTTGCAATTAAAATCACTTTTGGTCAAAAATCTCTATTCAAAAATTCTGTAAGAACATAATGATGCACAATAAGAATTCGAGATAGTAAAACTCTGGTTTTTTATACTCAAAATAAAGGAATCTCATTCTGTTTTTAAACAAAAAATAATGGGCAAAATAAATTTATATAGTCGCATACCCATACTCCCATTACCAAAAACACACATTTCTTTACTCATTTTCTCTTTACCTTATCCTCACCTTTCTTAATTCGTTGAATTACTAACTGATCTTTTATTTAATAACTTTCTATAAACTAATCTCTTTCGCTTTCAAACAATATAACATAAACAATTCACACTTTGACTCCCAATATTACGCCGAATTTCCACTAGGCATTGAAATGACAAAAAATATATGCCATTTAAAAAAATACCAAGTGGAAATGAACTTAATGACTATTTTTTTAATGTAATGACAAGATTATTTTTTAATGCCCGACTTTGTCATTTGCCATTTTTGCCATTTAATGCCTAGTGGAAATCCAGCATTAGTTTACTAAGCTCATATTTGTTAACATAGTTGTAAAAATTGTGTAACCTTTGGATTCTATAATAATGATACATTCGAGAAGCAAGGACTTGTTATTATATACAATTAAATTATTAGCATTTCTTTTCAGAAAACAGACAGAGCTTAAGTCTAGTATTTTCTCTTTTCATTATTCTCTTTATTTTTCTCTTTACTTTTGCAGATTTTATCTTTTGGGGTTATTTTTAGCTGTTTTAAATTTTCGTGAGCTGAGCTTTCGCATAATCCAACTCGCATTTGAAATCATTATTGAGTTTATTTCGTTATAATTTCGTTTCGGAATGATAAATTTTCAAAATTGTTTTGTGTTCTAGAGAAAGGAATACTTCTGGACTATTTTTGCTGAGATTTGTCTCCAAATATGTAATTTTTTTTTTTCAACCCACAAGCAAAAATTATTGTATCTGCGTCTTCAAGAATTATAAAAAATATTATTGCAGTACTCAAAGATTTCATCATAGGGCACAAAGGCCAGGCTTTTTAATGTTCTAATTTGTAAAGCGAAACATGAATTGTTCCCATACTTCTGAGCATTAGTTATAATTTAATATAAAATATTTGTAAATATTTGCTTTACGGAATTCTGTGTTGAAAAATTGGAAAATATATGGATAAAGAAAGCAAATGCATCAAAATACATAATTTTGCTATACAGAACATTAAAAAGCGTAAGTTTGAACTATTATATGTAATTTTCTACCTAGCCCAATACATTTCCAACTATGTAAAAGTGAACTGGCAGTGTTTAATTTCATTAACACGGTTTGTAAACTTGCACACATTAGGAGTGGAACTCGTTACCTCTCTTCATTTTTAAACACAATTTTTTAAAGTGAACATATCAAGTTTCTCAATTTTTAATCTGAAATGTTTAAAAGAAAATTAAATAAAAGTATGATCTCGATGAATACACAAAGAAGACTGTTGCATGGATAACTAGATATGAAACTCTTTTTCTCGTGAGAGCGCTGTCAAAGTGTGTATTTTTTATAACATTCTCCAGTAGAGCCACTGTGACGAAAACATGTATGGGCATTTATAGAGAAATTTATGGAGAAACTTTTGATTAAACACAAAGAACAAAAGTTGCAATATTCTTCATATCTATTTTATATTTCAGTTTTTATATTGCCAGTAAAATCGCGTTTAGTTAAACAAACTCTTTTATAGTAATATCAAAAAATGCGGGAAGAAGAAATCCACTGAAATCAATGTGATGCATTTTCCACACATCAAGTGGTAGCTCGCCACTTCGCGTGTCAGCTGTTTATCTGCCCAGGGATTGGCATTGCTGCCAAGTACGAAAACGAGTTCCTGGGCGCGCTCTCAGAAAAAATGAGAGAGTTTCATATCTAGTTATCCATGACTGATGCAAATAAATACTATTCCTGGTTTGTTTGCCCCTTTGAAGATAAGCCAACACTTTAATAAGTACCCTGTACGTACATTACATTTCTTCTTCTTCTTATTTGGCACCACAACCGTTGATCGGTTTGGTCCGAGACCAAAAAGATTCGCCAGTATCCGTTTCGACGATTTGGAACAACTTATGCGATCAGCGACATCTGTCGTTAAATTGTCAAAGCCAAAATTCGAAAATTATCAAATACCATAAACAAATTTTTATTTTTCTAACAATTTCAATTCAATTTGAAAATTACAACAAAAGATATAAATAAAATACACAGAGTCGCGCCTGTTGGAGGGCCGCGAGCACGTTCCTTTCACGGGGAATGAAGCGGCAGACTATCCTGTCAACGGGTATAAGCTTTAGAATATCAGTTGCTAAAATTGAAAAAGGAAATAATGTGAATTAGTTGAGCTAACACGCAAACTGGTAGCACGCTAGTTCACAATCGCAATACATAGCTTTCCCTGCAGGGTACTTTTGGTTTTATAAGCACATTTGTAAGGGTGTGTGTTTTCTCAAAAAATTACTTACGTGGACTATATATCTTATGCATTCTTTGAGTTGCATTAAATGCTTGTAGAACGTATTTTCGTTCGAGCTATACATTTGCACAGCGAACTAAACTTACATGTTGCATATTCTACCCTGTGAGGTAACGCACTAGTGCTAACAAATGGCGAATATAACATGGCAATACCCTTCGAAGTGACATATTTTTTCTATTCTTTGAGACTTATCACATTTTTAGTGACTATTTTGGGCTTAGCAAATTTGTGTAGCACAGCTAGTTCGATGTTTTAGCAAAAGACGTTCTTGCTTCTTGCATTAAAATAAAATAAAGAAAAAGTTGACTTAGCAGAAAATTTTCTCTCTTATATAGCGATATGTAGTTTTAAAAAGTAAAATAAAATAGTGAGGATCTAGTTACTATCGGACTGGTTCGTTTTCGGCGATAAAGATCTAATAGGGAACTACAGATTTGGGTCACAAGTTCGTAGTTTTCTAACAGGGTGTGTATTAGGAATGTTCTTGGCAAATAACTCCGGGATTTTCGAGATTTGTAATTTGAACTGGTGGCAATAATATAAATTCCTTTTCTTGAACAGTAGTGGCTATATTTCTTTTTTTAATTAAATATTAATATATAATGGGCCAAATATAGTAAAATTGCGTTTTTAGTTTTTCACTCTGACGTCAGTAATCCAAAAATGATTTAAGAAACTCAATGAAATGTGCTTAGGGAAGAAGTATGGGTATACAATTAAATAGGAAATTCTGTAGAATTTAAAAAGAATCAGCTTTTTGGTGCATAAGCACTGGTAAGTATTGAAAATGTCCTTTTAAAATTTTATCCTTGAAAATTCGCAATATTTGTTTTTAGAAAAATTATATATTAAGGACTTATATAAACTCGTTAACATCCTCGAATTTCGTCCTTCTAACTCTATCAGCTTAAAAAAAATTAAATATTCGTCCTTGTGAATCCAAAAAATTTTAATTTCTTTTAAATTCTAAAGAAATTTCCTCTTTCATTTGGTACCCATACTTTTATTCTACATTGAATTGAATTTTTTAAATCATTTTTGGAATTAATCATATCTTTGAAACTATAAAAGTCCATTAAAATAAATCCTGAACGTCAGAGAGAAAAAATAAAAATGCCTTTTAAATAAAATAAAAAAGAAATATTAACGCCGTGTTTTCGGTTTTGGTTTCTGACACACAAATTCATACATATGTACATCGAGTGTATGCACATCACACGCGCGCATAAAATGCTTAAAGCTGCTTTTGCAAATTAAAATCGTATTTTCAATCTGTACTTAAAAATTAATTTTCTAATTCCGAAGGATCAAATTTGTAAGTAAAGAGGCAGGCGTCGGATGTATGTTAGTGAAGCTTTTTGTCTCTCAGCATGTAAAGTACATTGTACATCCGCACGTACATTAACAAAAACTTGAAATTACTACATGCGACAGTAAATTTTACACGCCAAAAAATTTACATACTCTCGAAACTATTAGCCAAATATAAGAAAACTGCGTTATTAGTTTTTTTTTTGTGTCTGTAGTTTTCAGATAGATTATTCGTATTAGAGGCAACAGAAGCTGGCATCAAATAAAACATATCTGTGAAGTTTCAAGAATTTTCTTTGAAACTAAAAAAAAAAATGGCAGCATGCACAACATCTGTCGCAGCTATTATGTAATTTTGCAAATGTTAAAATTTTTTAATAATTCTGGATACTTCAAAATCTAAAAATTAAATAGTTAAAACGTTACTCTTGCCAACGCGAACAAATCTAGTGTAATAAAAAAATACATTGTGTAAAATATGACTATGATTTGATTTGAGAAACTAAAAGAAATAGTGCGTAAAAATCTTAAACAATCTTACCTTTAAATAATATGACTTTTTAGTTAAGTTAAGGGCACATACGTTACATACGAAACTACGGGTAAACGAGCATGAGTGGTTAAATTTACTTTTTTTTGTATAAAATCTTTTTTTAAATTTCATTTGAATATTATTTAGCGCTGGAATCTTGTTTTTTATACAAAACTGAAGACAATGTATTTTCTGAGATAGGTGTGCCTCCAAAAACACGTTTTTGTCAAAAACTGTAAAAACTCGTAAAATTTGCTTATATACCCGACCACACCCTCGAATTTCGTCCTTCTACCTTTATTAAATTTATTTACTTATTTATTTAAATTTATCAGCCTGCTTATATATGTATGTATATAAATGACACAATACCTAAAACAGTGAATCGAAGATGCTGGAAATTTCTTTGTAGTGAAGAGCATGTCCTGCCTCATTAGGCTGATATGTTTATCAACTTGCTTTGTCTCGGGTGCCAACTTCGCATACAAAACGCATACTTTAAGCGACAGTTGATGCGCACAGATGGAATTAGTTTAAGCGTAAAAAAATTTATTTCTGAACAGTAAAAAGGCAGCATCATTGGTCGGTCGTTCATCTTCCGGCATACAGTCGCAATAACGCCTTGTGCAAATATAAATAAATATGAACTGATATTTGTTGTTGCTGTATGCTTTCTTTTTAGGTATTTTAACATTGTTTTTTAAATATTCTAGGATCTACTTGTACTAGTTGCAACAGCCGCATCTGATGGGAATTCCGCCGCTGATGGCTGGTCGTCGTAATAGATGTATTCTAAATTTCGCCTCAGACATTTGTCGACTCTTTCTTTTCAGCGCAAACCAAAAAGCTAAGGAAAATGGAAAAATGTTAGAGAAAGTACATATAAAAAGTGAATGAAACTTTAAAAGCAGAAAAACAAATATGTAGTATATGTGAGAGCAAGGTTTCAAAGAGTATTGTTTTTAGCTTGGCTGTTTGGCTCGAATATTGTATTGTATATTGTAACCCGTTTCGGCTTAGTATGCTACTTTTATTACCCTTGAATCTGTTGAAGCGAGTGAAGGAGTGCCGCTTTTTGCCGCGCACACCCTTTTTGTGCTTGTGTCATGTCGTGCAGCGCCCTGCATGATCTCGAAGGCGGATTTTATTTTAATGGTTTGCATTTTGCTTACGTTTTGTGTTTTTATTTTGATTTCTTGCAACTGTGTATGTACGACGTGTGTGTTTTTGGTATATCGGAGTGTGTTTATTTAGCTCTTTTTTTTGTTTTGTTTCTCGAATTCTGTTTGCCTCTTTGAGCTTGCAATTTTACTGCCAACTACACTCACTCCCCCACCATCTTGCAATGTCATCCCACTACTTTACAGCTTATCAGCTTTCCGGCTGCTTTCATATTTTAACTTTCAGCCCCGCCAATGATACCGCCTTTTCGTTCGCCCGAATCAGTTGCAATCACATAGCTCCGCCAAACAGCTTTATTCAAGTCGAATGTCTAATGGCTGTGCGCACACGCTTGTACATACCGCTCAGCCACTCGATATGACAGCACAGCTTATTTTACAGCAATTTAATTTACTGGGATAACAAAAGTTTTTTCCGATTTTCGCCCCCATTTCCATTTTCTAAACTCTTTCGCGTGATAAAAATCTAAGGTTATGTTGCTATTATGCACACTCATACAAAAGAATGTGCATGTGTAAGTATGTATACATTTGGAGCTGCTCCTATTTCAATGACTACTAAATGTAATAGACGAGTGCATATTGAGGTGGCAGGTGGTGTTGGAGCGGGATTTGGAGAGAGCGCACGTGCATACATACATGCAGATGTATGCAAGAGAGTTCACAATGATGTACTCGTATGCCGTGTGGCGGGAGTTAAATGTGCGATATATGAGAAGAAAATATGTAAGAAGAAATTATATGAGACACAGTTCATTTGAATCTCAACTACTGCCACCCGCCGATTATTTAGACAGCTACTCACTGTGATGATGCTTAATAAGGCCCTTATTTCGTATTAAAAATAGCACTCACATTTTATCTAAATGAGTATGTATATGAGTTCCTAAGTATGTATAAGTACCTGCATATTTTCATATTATTTGTGGGTGTAAAAATGATCTCATCTATGTGCGAAGATGCTTATTCTTATCGCTAGAAGAATGAGCAGGGGTCTGTTTTTTTAACCCCAACAGTTGACCTCTTACTGCCCATTCTTACGAAAGGCGCAGTTCGCATGACGAACAGAACTTTTTTTTTAATTTTAATTTTTTTTTTAATCTGGACGTATGCAGCAGATTAAAGTTAATTATTTTGCTAACAACGCAATTCCGCAAGCTCAGTAGGGATTGAATTTTGTTTAAGGGGCGCCTTCCCAACAGCTGATACCATATGATAATTTAGAATGGAATAACGCATAGTAAACTATTTTCAGAGTATTATTAGAGCAATATTTTCTGAAATGATAAAATAAACGCAAAGAGATTTGAAGATATTCGGTCCTATTATTGTTGTCGACACCGACATCGATGTCGTTTTTCCACGGACCAAAAATAACTGTTATCTCGAATTTACAAATTGAACACGTTGCCTGAATCCTGAAATTTAACGAAAACGTTGTTCCATAACAGTTGCTGATAAGAGTTATTTCCCAACGTTTATTTTTTATGTTGCTCGATAACAGTTATTGCCCGAAGTTTATTTTTACGTTATCTGACAATAGTTATTTCCCACGTTTATTTATTTTTTATATTTTTTATGTTGCTCGATAACGGTTATTGCCCAACGTTTATTTTTTACGTTGCTTGATAACAGTTATTGCGCGAAGTTTATTTTTACGTTTTCTGATAATAGTTATTTCACTCTCTCACTTTTATTTCATCATCTTTATCTTATTCTCCATCTCCATCTTCATCAATATCCTAATCTTACAACGTTTATCAAACAACGTAAAAAATAAACGTTGTACAATAACTCTTCCAGCAACGTAAAAAAATAAACGTTGGGAAATAACTCTTATCGGCAACGGAAAAAATATTTCTCCCGCATAACAGTTATCAGGCAACGTAAAAAATAAACATTGGGTTATAACTCTTATCGATGAAATAAAAAATATTTCTCATCTAATAACTGTTATGGAGCAACGTTTCTGCTATACAACTTATAACTGTTATGTCCCTGCATTTTTCATTAAAAAAATATCCCTCGTAAGTTCAACAGCAGCTACGCTGACCACATTTTTTTTCGAAGAAAGGTGTTCCTCGCAAATATACTGTGGTCAATTTAAGTTTTGATACACCTATGTATGTAGATACTGAATGTCCTAAACTATGTTAATTATTTCTGTAATTTCTGCAGGACGTAAGGGAGTTGAAAGTAACAGATTTGGATACGGTGGGCTTCTTTAATCGCAAAAACTTTACTAAGAGTAAATTACAAAAACAAATTCCTATGGGTTATCCAATAATACCATATTCAAATAAAACCACGGGTCCTACATTATGGATTAGTTTACCGTTTTTACAAATCAAGTAATTTATTCGAGTTATTTTCATTTTTATGAAAAAAAAATCCAATTATAACACGAACAAGTAAGAATGTCTAAGTCCGGGTGGAGCCGAACATTAAATAATCGGTGCAAGTATTAAATATATGTTTTTTCACCCTTCCGAAACCTTCCGCTAGATGGTAAGCCGGGGTGTATCAATTTTGAGTAAATTAGCGTTCTTAAATTTCGAAATATTGCAGTTTCAAGCATTTCTGAAGTTTACCGTTATATGGAAAGCGGCCGTAATTTTAGTCCGATTTCAATAATTTTCATCGTTTTGCTTTTATGTGGCCAGCACAATAACCACACCGAGTTTGGTACAAATTGGTAGAACGGTTCCCGATATACATATATGTAACCATAAGTGGGCGACGCCCCCCTTTTTCCAAAATTTTACCATAAACGTATTTCTTGGTAAAGAATTGTTGCGAACATCAATTTTGAATAAGTTAGCTTTAATATTTACTGATTTATCGAAGATTTTGTATTTCTCTAAATTACCGTTATATGGGATGTGGGCGTGGTTATTGTCCGATTTTTTAAATTTTCGGCCATTTGATATGTTGTGCGAAGGACAACAACTGCGCCAAGTTTGGAAGAAATTGGTGCAGCGGTTACCAAGATATACACATGTAACCATAAGTGGGCGTGGCTACGCCCATTTTCCAAAAATTTATAATATTCTTATTTTTCGTCTAAAAATTATTGTAAATATCAATTTTGAGTGAATAATCTTCAGTAGTTACTAAAATATCGCAGTTTTCGTATTTCTGGAAATTACCGTTATATGGGAAGTGGGCGTGGTTAAAGTCCGATTTCGCCCATTTTCAATACCAACCTACCTTGGATTAAGGGAAACCTACATACCAAATTTCGTTGAGATATCTCAATTTTTGCTCGAGTTATCGTGTACACGGACGGACGGACAGACGGACAGACGGACGGACAGACAGACATGGCTTAATCGATTTATTTTTTCATCCTGATCATTTATGTATACATTTGTCTATATCTATCTCGATTCGTTTTGGCTGTTACAAACAACCGTTAAGTGAACAAAATTAATATACCCTTGTGCACAAGTGCGCTCGGGTATAAATATCTGTGGAAAATAACCTGGTCTAGAAAAACGGTATACAGATCCGTAATATTCGACTCAAAATTATGCTTAAGTTTCTCGGCATCGTTTTGTGTCATTTTAGCTCGCCAAAAGTGTACATAATTTAAAAGTTTCTTATTATAAAGTGCGGGAGCAGACAAGCGTGAAGCGGAATCAGCAGGCCCATCCTGGAAGAAACGCATAAATTTTATGCAATTTTGACCACGGCAAACCGCGCCGACTTGCAGCCAAGGTTATCAGAATAAGCTTTGTGCAGTGCGAGTGTTTTGTAAATTTATTCATTTTACTTCTGTATAAGACGGTATTAGTATACTCCCTACAGTATTAGGACATAATATTTAGTAAATCTGTGTTTGTAGTTTTTTTACCAGGTAGTCAGAATTTCATCCAAAGGACTATGTTTCCAAAGTTTGCACAAAAATGGATATATGGGTATCAATTCAAAGAATGATTCGAAATAAGAGTTTTTATAACTTTTGTTTTCAGTTATCCTTTTGGAGCACGTCAAAAATGTTCTTTAAAGATATTATCCTTCAAGATTTTCAATTTTGAATGCATTCTGAAAAATCTTAGCTTACTTTAAATCCTATGAATATATATAAGAATATTAAAGGATATAAATTTCAATGGATATTTTAAAAATTTTTTAATTAATACGCCCACATTTGTTCCTCAATAACTCCGAGAGGACATGTCAAACACTAAAACACTTAATTTTGTTTATTTAATATTAAGGCTTTTTTAGGGAAATAATTAATTATAAAAGTTAAAATTAACTGGCTAAAGATCAGCTAAATAAGCAATAATACACCGTAACCACAGCTACATATTGTGGGAAGTTGAGAGCATTTAGAATATTTTAACTATTGACAGCTCTTATTACATACTACAGCCTCATCATTCTGGTTAGACAGTAATAATTTATTGTTCATCATACGCCCTGTCATACCAATTAAATATGTTCTAAAATTGCAAACACACAAATTATTCGACTGGCAAGCATATCGTTTTGCAGCCTCCTTAAAAAGCCGATAATTTATTTTTTCGATGTCCTTGGAAGAAAATTAAAGATTCTGATTTACTAGAAATGCGTTCAAATATGGGAAACATATTGAGTTTTTCGCATTTTCAACAAATTTTTTCCTTAGGAAAAAATAGTTTTTTCAAGATTAAACTAGTAGTTCTACCTACATCCGAGACATCCATCTAACTCGAAAACAAGTTGGACGCAACAAAACTGTGGACTGCGTAGCTGATGTTGGACTAATCGTTAAATCTTTATTAGAACAACAGATTTGTAAAATAATAGCTAGAGAAAATACCACCTATCAAGGCAATGCCTTTAAAGAATAAACCGTTTTTTCGCTCTCCTGTAAAATTTGAGTGCTGTAAGATAGGCGGTTTTGCAATTAGGCAATGGGCAGTTTTGCAAAAACATCGACGATATGTATGTATATTAGGGTGGTCTTTAGATATAGGAAGCAAAGTTTTACATCAGATTTCCTAAGCCTCAACCCCTACGTCGATGCTACTGTAGTCGAAGGTATCACATATATAGTTTGGTCCCGATTGGAGATGGTTAAGGTGTGTAGCAGAGAGGGTCACAGTTCAGATTACCCTATGAAAAAAAAATAAAAAAATAAAAAAAATATTATTATAGATTTTGGAAAAATGGCTGTGCGCTGGTAAGCGTTTTATCGATTTCTACCAGACTCGGTTCAATTATTTGTTTAAGTCTTCGGTTTCGCCAGAACATAATCTTTTCTATCTGCTCTATTTGTAATAATTTACAATTTATGGCTTTTGCTTTGTATTCTTTCGAAAGTTTTAAGTTGTCAATACCATATAAAATATATTTTGCATCAAACAAGATTTACACTTCTTGAAAAAGCATAAAAAGGTCAGCCAGGAGGTATGAATATCAAAAAGTCCGCATTTTGCTTTGAAATAGAAACATAATATATCTTGGAAAGCTTCCAAATCGCTTCGAGGCATTGTTTACATTAAGTATATGTACCTTCCGCGACGCATTCCTACATTTAAATATATACATACATATGTATGTATGTAAACATGTATGCTGCCGCGCTAACAATGGGCGCATTCATAAGACGTAGCTGTTTAGCTCATCTGCTACGAAACTGCTGGCAAATGTTGAACCCAACAATTACGTCTTAGAAACGGCTTGATGAATATGCTGGCAAATGAACGACAATGCTGCCAAATGAATGCGACAAATAGAGATAGTTGCGCTGATAGTATTTAGAATTCAACGCTGAGCTGCCGCTGTGTTGAAAAAATCGTTCAATGTTACAATGAATTAAACAGTGTAAAATTATATAGAAAACATCTTAAAAACATATATTTAGAAACGTATTATTATTATAAAATATTCTAGTTACTTTATCACATCAGTAATATAAAATATAATAAATTTGTTTGCAACTGCCACCTAACGGAGCGGCGTTAAATTTAATATAAGCGGCGTAAGTCTTTTCGATCAGCTGTTTAGGCTATGCCCAACACGTTGAGTTCAGGTAGCGTAAACATTTTCCGCTGGAAAAAATGGCGGAAAGTTTCCAACTGTTGAGCTGAGCGGAACTACACAACTGTGCGTTTTTAAGACAAATAGCCAACGGTTGGGCAAGAGCTACGTCTTTTAAACGCGCCCAATGAAAAGTTTAATTAGCTTAGACGTCGAAACTTTAGTGGTATTTAGTAGCCACTGAGTTAATAAAACATTGCTTTATTTAAATTCACAAACAATAAAGTGTCTCCGTTTAAATATTTTTGCACAATTACATTAGCCACAAATTTATACTTTACAAACAACCGACAAACTTTCACTATTTACTACCTCAAAAAAGGTAGGCTTAATGCTTAGGCCAGTTCGTGTGCTTCTACATATCTATGTATGCAGGAGTGCGTATGTATGTAAGGACAAGGCCGTTGAACATAAACATATGTATGTAAAATGTTTGTGATTGTGTAACTTATACGTTACTGAAGCGGATGGGCCGGTTGGTAAAAGTGGAAAAGCTTTAAATTTGATTCATGTGAAAATGCTTAAGTAGACATACAAATTCTCAACTTTTTGGAACACCACTCTGGTTCACAAAAAAAAAAAAAAACTTACCCAAAAAAAAAAACTTTTTAGGGCCAGTTTTTCAGTGCACGGCTATGTTTTAAACTCAGTTTAAACGCCCGATCTGGCTGGTTTAAACTAAGGTCAGCCAATAAAATGCCAGCCAGCTGTTCAATTAAAACTCAGTTTACTTAATTTATGTTTAAACTGGCACAGAAAAACTGGCCCTTAGTAAAATAACTGAATTCAGTTCACAAATTTCCATAGTAAGTAGACGAAAAATACTTGGTTGAACATAAGATTTTATAAAAATTTTACATATCACAGTGTGGCTGAAAGGAATTAAACCAAAACGCCCTTTTTGCCGCTTAAAAATGTTTATTTTTCAAAACAATAGTTTCGACACGCGCGTGGTTTCATCCTCAATTGCTGATGTTGATGTTCGTTTTAAAAATAAACATAAAATTTTAAAAATAAACAGCGACAAAAGGGTGTTTTGTTTTAACTGATTTTAGTCTGTTCACGGCACTTGGCTCTCAAAATAAATTATTAATAATATCACAGTGTGGCCCTGAAACTACGGTGATCTCACCAAATCGTTTGCTTTAACATATACCAGATTTACATTTTTTTAAATTACGATTATTTTCTAAAATGCTAAATTTTGGTAGTGATATTTTTTGGACACAAGATTTGTGTTAAGTTTATAATGCTACGAATGCGCATACGTGTAAGTCAGAGGTTCCAAAACTTATTTTTCTCGTAGACCCCTTTTAAAACTTTACTGGTTTCGGTGGACCCCCTGATGCTCATTTCTAACATATTCCCAAAGCTCATAAAAAAATGTGTGATCGTGTGTGAGTTCCTAAACTAAGTTCGAAGTGGCAAAAATAAAAATAAAATATTTTCTTGTGTTCTGTTTGTTAAAATAATGTAATTATATACTTGCAAGTTGTAAAAATCAGAGCTCGTAAAGCCATGAAAAAACTATCTCGCTCTGAGGAGTTATACTTTTTACGACAACTAAATAAACTCCTCACATGTTCGGCTCACTCATCAATTTACAAGTGATGTATTTGTCAAATAGTGTATATGTATTGATGGCACCATTTTTATTTTTATCGCTCCGAGTTTTTAAGTAATGCGAAAAATGTTTGTCGTGTTCCACCATCTCATCATCTTCAATGCAGGATGGGCAAATGGAGTTGTCATTTAAACCTATCACAGTCACGTGTTTGTGCCACGTGAAGTGACCAGTCAGCAGTCTCGTCTTATCTGTGAGAGGAAAGAACTAGATAGACCTTCTGACATTGAAGGCAAAATGAGATTTGCCCACCTGCATCCACTCGATGACTCCCAGCCATTGCTGAGCGAAGTATCCACCCAGTTTCTGATGGTTGCTTCGATGGTCGATGTGGGGAGTGATATAACTGGTTGCAGATCGAGGAATGCCTGGTCTAAGCGAACTGTGGCCAAAGGGTCAGATATCTCATTTCCATTCCCAGAGTAAAACAAGCTCGTTATCTTTACCAACATAATTTAGTCGAGACTTACATTGCCGAACTAGTTTGGACGTACTTAGATAGGGAGCTGGCCAATGCCTTAAGTGCAGCTTGGCTGTACCTGTAGACACGCAAACTCCTTTCCTTCCACCTATTTTCCACCACTTAGTCTATGGCTTTGAGGATTGCAAATACCTTAGCCTGGAAGACCGAAGCATACTCCCTAAGAGAAAAAGTGAAGCTTATCCCCATTAACTTCGAAAAATCAGTGAAGATTCGACACTGTGCGAGTGCGGCCTCTGTGCTGGAATTAGACTACCATTCCCCCTAAGGAACTCTCTCTCTCTCTCAACAAAGGTAATGGTAGCGTACTATCCTGTACCATTGAAATGACACAAGTGCTCAAATATCTGCCGCAATTTCCGCATTGCCTCACTCAGGGCCAGTTTTTCAGTGCCAGTTTAAACTTAGATTAAGTAAACTGAGTTTAAGTTGAACAGCTGGCTGACATCTGATTGGCTGATCTTAGTTTAAACCAGCCAAATCGGGCGTTTAAACTTAGTTTAAACCTCGGCCGTGCACTGAAAAACTGGCCCTCAGTATTATACCAACATCCGTTTCTTCTTAGTCTGCAAATGGCCTTTAAGGCTTCCCCACGTATGGTGACACAAAGTGACGCTAAGTTCACCAGTGCGTCAAGAGCACTATATACCACTCAAAGAATTGAAGTTTAATAAATAGGCTAGCAAGCAACCATTTTGGTTCTTTACTATCGAAACAAGATACATTTTCGTGGACTCCCAATTAAACTCGTGGACCCCCATATTTTTCCACGCCAACGTGTAGACCCCTGTCGAGTCTGACGTGGATCAAAGCAGTTTAATGAAAAACGCTGTTATTTTTTTTTGTTTTTATAAAGAAAGAAAATAAGAAATTGTTTTAAACTTAAACTCGAATTATCCTTGAACTTAAATTGCCAACAAAAATCATTAAAAAGAAAATAAATCCAGCCTGTTTTTGGATATCCTTTTTACATTAACATTGCCAAGGTAAATTTGTTTTGAGTGAAAGAAGTAAAAAAATACCAATTTCCGGTAACATTGAATAAAGAAAACTTTTTCTTCATACATTATGTGTGTACATTAGGGTGAACATTAAAATTAAATGAATGATTTTTTTCTGTCTCACCCCCTCAACCGGTAATGCCACGGTCACAGATAGCACATATCAATTTTGGTCCCGATTGGAAACGGTTAGGGCGTGTCGCACAGCGGCCAAAGTTCAGATTTCTCTATAGAGACTGAAATAATTATTAATATACATATATTAATAATTAAAATTATTTTTTTTTTTCAGCTCATACCCAAAATCGATACTGTAAATTTTGGTCCCGATTGAAGTCAGTTAAGACGTCTTCATAGGGTGATCTGAATGCTGACCCCTGTGCGCCACTCCTTAACCGTCTCCAATCCGGACCAAAATTTATATGTGATATCTTCGACTATAGTAGCATCGACGTAGAGGTTCAGGCCTAGTAAGTCGGATGAAAAAATTTGCTTCCTAAATTTAAGGACCACCCTAGTGTGCATAAGCAAGCGTACCACACATCTAGGCTCTACTTGTTATAGTCTCTACAGTAGGTCAAAAAAGTCTCTGTCATATATTTTTCTTTCTTTTGTTAGGCGCTGTAAGCCAAGTCCCGCGCCACTCGCTCTTTCCATCGTAGCGCGGGGCCTTCCTCTTACTTATCGAGTGTGATTTTTGTACGACGAAATGCCGATGAAGTCTTTATCCTGATCCATAATTGATTGGTAATCATCCCACAAAGGTGCCAAGAAGTTAAAATATTCAGAGACAGCTTCGCTAGTAAGATGCCTTTTTTTAACTTTCAAAAATGGAGGAGGTTATCTGTTCGCCGGACCTTTTTTTTTTATGTATGTTACCGCATACCACGTTGGACCACGTCAACCGATTTCGATAATTCTTTTTGCATCGGAAAGGAAAGGAAGGTAGTGTCTCCCATACTAATCTGGTTTAGATCCGATCATTCGATCATGAAATATATATATATATATATATTTTTTTTTTAAGTCGGTTTTTTTTTGCTAAAAATTACTTGTTTAACATATTTTTGACTTGGCCTTCGAAAAGCATTGATTTTAAATTTCTGACCTGCAGAGTTCGCTATTAAAATGTCAAGCAAAAACTTATTACAGCGGCATTATATTATAATATTTGCGTTCACCACGCGAATTCTATAAGCCAATAGCCATTTACATACATGAAATTCTATATGAGGCCATGAGAGCACAAGTGGCCTAACCCAAATTTTTTTTTTTTGTTAGTCTTACCATCTTAAACAGTTTCAAATGTGATACAATTTAAAATAAAGATGACTTGTTTCTTAATTTGAGCGTTCGCTATGTAGATTTGTACTTCGAAACTAAGGCGAATTCTATTTTAAGTAGATAAGTAGAAAAAAAATTCCTTTGGTTTAGGACACTTTTACTCTCACGGCCTCATATAAGTAAGTAAAATCACATTATGATTTAAAAAAACGAGTTAACTTTAAGTTTTCCGCAAAATCTTTATCCAAGAGAATTTCGCTGTGTTGACCGCAAGTTTTTTAGATGCACTGTAATACATATACTTTTAACCGTTTTACTGAAGTGCCACAGGTTTTACTGCGATATATTTCACTACAACTCATTTGTCTTATGCGCACGTTTAAGTATGTATGGATGTGCCTACATATTCCCATACATATGTATGTATGTACGTAATCGCTTGTAGTGCGCTGCATCACTCACCAGAAGGATCTTATTAATTACTTATGTTGTACAAATTTATACATATTTAATTTTAAAGCTGCACGTAAAACTATGAGTTGCTGTGTGCTTCGTGCACTCAACCAATCTCAGGGTTGCCAAATGTATGTACATACACATGTATGCATGTACTTGCATGCACTTTTTCGACAGCAGTCAAGGGCAGATAATATTCTTCGGCGTTACTACGCGATAAAATTACCGTAAAAGGCCACCTTATACACATTTTTACAGCTGCAACCAACGGTCAACGGGTGCTGCGTATGTTTGTCTTGAAGGATGAAAAGCCACATTTAAAATTTATAGACAAACACGGCGATGATGTCAAGAAAAGAACAACCGATGGCGTCGTTGCTAATGATGGAACTGTGCCTGGAGGCAGGAAATGTTTTATTGCTATTTTAATTAAGTGGAGGCATTAAGTATGGTACTTATACGAGTATATTGGTGTACTTGCAGAGAAGAGAAGAGCTCACAAAGGGCCAGCAATTCTTGTAGTCACTGGATATCATGGTTATAAAATTGGGTGTCATCCTTTTAACTCTTAGAAAACTGCTCAGAGCAAGTTCAATTGATAAATGGGTTGGATTACACGGCTCTAGAACATCTTTAAATTTTTAACTAACCATTGTTTAGATTTAACTTACTAGTCCAATTAGTTCCGCCTAACCCAGGCCATTTTATGTTTCCACAAAATTTAAATAATTTCTGCTAACTCCTAAAACAAATATTATTTGTTTTTTTTTTTCCAGTGTCAAGTAGCTAACCCTACAATTATATGATTTAGTACGAACATTGCACATGAATTTACGATTGGTTTTGTACAGACACTTTCTTTAAAGTATGGCAAGCAGATTTCCCCAACCTATTTATTGACAGTTTACTCCACCACACTAGTGATACTTAGCTGATTATAAGTTTTATCATAAATATGTAAATCTATAGGATTCCTTTACCAAAGACCTGTTTACATTTCCAGAACTTTGTTAAGACTTTTGAGGTCTTTTGCTATTTAAGATTCCACCTAAATCCTTTACTTCGGATCATATTTGAAAAGTGACATCGAAGGCCAAGCTGGAATTCATTCCGGATTATGTAGCAGACTAAATAGCTATCGCGCTTGGCTCAACTTATAAAACCCAACACGCATTTGCATGCGCCTCCAACTCGCCGAACCTGAGTCTTATAATCATAATAACACAACTACATGACGAGATTCCCCAGGGATTTCAACACTGCTACCTACAAAAAAAAAACGAACTTTTGCATAGTCACTTCTTTAGTATAACCCAGAGGCACTTAAACAAAAAGGTTTAAAACTAAAAATTTCCTATTTATTGCAAATAATCGTCCATCCGAAAGTTACATGGCTACATTAGTAAAACAATACTAAGGAATCACTTATCATTTTAACACCGAACTTTTGCAAAATTATTCAACTCAACAACTCCAACGAAATATGTATGTTATATTTAAAACTTTTTGTTTTACTCATATTGGACGTGTTTGCATTTAGCCATAAATATTAAAAGATCGAAATCCACTTAACACATATTCGATTTCATTCCAATAATCAAATTTAATTATTTAAGCTTTCAGTTTAATTTATTTTAGTACAATTTTGTGTAAAACTAAATTCTTTGACTTTTCAGTTCTACCCACACTTCAATAAAGGTACACACATACTACATACAAACGCCTGTATGTAAGCCCCACATTCTCATTTTATTTTTAGCAGTTTCCACTTAGTGAGAAACATCATTGACGGCACACACATAACTGATTTTAAAAGAGATTGAATTTTGTGCACAACAAACTCATACCAATAACATAAAAGTAAATTATTTTGAATGCAACTATTAAAGCTTACAAAAAGTCAATTTTCTAGTGCTTTCCTAACGTTAGGCAAAAATTACAAAATAACTAGAAACTCCAATGTAGTAGGATTTTTGAACGTTAACATGTATGCGTATATAAATAGTTCATATATGTATGTATGTATACACATGTATGTACGTGTTGCAATCAAAAGACGTATTAAAAAACATTAACAAACTACGAGGAACTTAAATAACCCTTTGGATTCTAAAAAAATTATAATTTTGTTTTCACTTTAGAAGAATAGGGAACAACTTTCCTCCCAAATATAATTCAGAAATAAATCCCCTTTAAACGCATTTCATTTGATACCCATATTTTAATAATTCTAACCTTCTTTAATATTCTGTATATTCAAACTAAGGATATCTTACCACTTCTTCCTCTGCTTATGAAAACTTTAATTAAACCCAACTTTTAAAACAGGTGGCAACCCTGTTAAAAAATTTTTTAAAACCAAAACCTTGTAAACCTATTTCGACTGACACAAATATTGTGATACATGTTTCAATTATCTAATTCCTTTAATTCAAGTTAAATTTAATTTTTAAAACAACATTTTGTAAAGCTATTGAGATTGATATCTATATTTTAATAATTAATTTAATCTATTATATACATTTAATTTATCTTTGTAAACAGGTGGCAAACCTGCTCAAAGTAGATTCAAACTAAAACCTGGTAAAACCTTTATCGCCCGACACATATGTACCTATACAAATTTTTTATCTTACAACAATGTACAACATTCGAGCAAGGCATCCATACCGAAACGTAAGACGTATTCTACATCAAAACAATATATGTAGCATATGCATGTATGTATTTTATAAAGAAAGTAGCCCTTCCGAGGCAGAAATACACTCGAAAGTTTTCCATTGCGTGAAGATGGACGCCCACTATAAAAAAAAACCATTCTCTATCATATTTCGCTAACCATGTTATATCGACGAATGACCACGGCTCTACACACATATGTAAGTAATTGAAATCTTCCTTCTTCCTTCCTTCTTAACAAAAGATGACGCTCTAAAACTCGTAATTTTTTACGACACAGAAAAGTGGGCTCTGTCGAAAAAAGATAAAAATACTTTGCGAGCTTTCGAAAGAACTCTTTTATGCAAGATCTGTGGCTCTGTTTGCATAGACGATAGTTACCGAAGAAGACGAAATTGTGATATATTTATTGGATAAAATAGAAGGAACAAGAGCTGAGGAGCCGGTATGTGTAGGGTATGAATAACGATAGAAATTTCGCAAAGAAGATATGTAATTGGAGAAGTTTTCTATTCCTGTACTTAGTCTTACTTACCCGGCATTAGTATGGTCTCAGCCGAAAGTTTTCTGTAGTCCCAATGTGTTTTAACTCAAGAAAATCACTCTTGTTGTGTAATGCCGCACTACACACGGGACAACCGTAGACGCAGCCTAAGTGGTATGTGGTTTGTTATGAAATGAACATAAGTTTACGAAATACAACAATACGACACTTACGAAATCGTTGTGTGTACCCCAAATAGTACGAGAACACCCCATCGCAGAGTTGTAGCATCCATACGTAGCAAGTAACGAACGTCTGTGTCAAATAAAATATAGTTAGGTATTCACCAAATTAAGAAGTGGCCTAGCACTCTGGCAAAAGAGCAGATTAGCTCAAGCAACGACAGTTGTAATACAGTGAGCGAATGTAATGGAGTGAGCGAAATTAGCGGTTTGAGAGATATCTGTAGCAATTCCAACAACAACACAAAACGGTTGACAAAAGAAATAAAACATTTATCTTGGTTTAGNCGAGTACCAAAAATAGCCGACTCGGCACATCACTAGACTGAATTGAAATTCGCTGCGTCGTTTCTGTATACGTATAAGCGCTGCGACGCAGACGCTACTCGCGAGTAGCGTTTTGCCCATCATTGGTTTAGGTACAGCACATAACTTTTGCGTGTGTTTTTTTTGTTGTGTTATTGCATGCATAGGAAAATTTTGCAATCCGTACACTGTACAATAGTTTTGTAGGACTTTGAAAATCTCCCTGTTTTTCTTGAATAGCTTCTAATGGTTAAAAAAAAGTCCACATATAAATAGTCCCTAATCTATGCTCTTTGGCCGGGGTGACCGTAACCTTTCCTAACCTATCCTTGTAATTTTATCGTACTGATTTTTACATAAGACTCCTATTAAATATCTCACATCATTTTTGCAACAATGCAAGAGATTATTTCCGCATATTTATAAGGTAAAAGAGAAGAGCATTTTTTCATTTTCAAATTTAGTTTTTTTTTACAAAATTTTTTCATTGCACTGACCAAGGCAGAAATTAAAAAACATAAAAAACTTGAGAACAAATACGGTCGCATTGTTTCAGTGGTATGTGTGTATGTACATTAGGGTGGTCAAAATAATGTAAAGTCGGAATTTTAATGCTCTCACACCATGGGATTGTTCTATATCGCTGAAAATAAACACTTCTTTTTGTCTTTTTGATATCAAAAACTATTTAGAGCCGATTGAAAAAATTTCAATTTTCAAACATTCCATAACATTTTTACGCAAAATTCTTTTCTATCCATACAAAATATATGCGAAACTCTGGGTTCTTGGAGCGACCTCTAAATATTTTTTGATTTAAAAAAAAGGTATATTTTTGCGATATAGAGCAGTGATAGGTTGTGCGAGCAATTAAATTCCCTCTTTACTATTCTCGCATGTATTTTTGGACCACCCTAATGTTCATATGTACATATGTCTGCCAAATCTGCAAGCATGTGTTGTTCTTTCTTTGCAACGGTTGCAGCTTTCAAATCTTTCATTCCCTCACAATTCGTCGCAACGTTGTCACACAACGCTAACCACCTCCGCTTCATGATAAATTGTGTCTATGTTTGCATTTGTCACTGTTGCATTGTCCGCATTACACTATCAGTTACTGGCGAACCTCACAATCATTGTGGCGACAATGAGTCCTACGTAGCATGTGTACGAGTATTTGCCAATTTTAAGTTTTGAAAAAAACGCAAATTTAAGCTCATAAATGTTACTTTTAGCACGAAGTGATACCTTCGCCGAAGTAAAGTGCATCCATCACAGTGGTCCCTCAAATCCTTAAGTGAACCTAGTGCAAAATCAACGCAAATAAACAAACCATCCAAACATGTCGGTGAGCTTACGACCGACCGACCAACTGACCACACGTGCATTTCCGTAGGGACGCAATACAATTACGACTTTAGGCTCTGTTATGCATACTTGGCATTGCATGCACTGCTATACCATTTTTACGTAGAAATCAAAAACCAACAGACTTCTACGTATGTAGTGCTGTGCGTTCGATAACCGATTACACGCGAGGCTCATTTAACAGATTTCTTATGTGACAGCTCTCAAGCCATGCCAAGTATGCATAACGGAGCCTTTTTGCGCTACAACCGGACTTTTGGTTGCGAGTTTATTTATTGCCAGCCACACGCGTACAGTGTTTACGTGCGTATTAGGTGAACGGCATCGGCGTCGAGTAAACGGATCGGTATGCGTTAATCGCTGAAACGGTCAGCAAAACAAGTGGTTAAATGGAAGTACATAAGTAGTACATACATACATACATACATACGAGTATGTGCGCATCATTTCATGAGCGGACAAATAAGCATACATTAATACTGAAGTACATGTACGAGTGCACGCATTTACATACTTAATTACTGTACTATTCAACATGCTTTTATGGTCAAATTTTTCCTTAACTATCGTTTATCGGCTTCGATCAAAAGCACTTCCAAACGTCGGGAACACAACAAGCGCATGGTGATAATTACCTTGAAATCGCTTATGGAGAAAGTGCATACATTCTTAGGAACACAATTACATATTTTCAAATATTCTTTTACCGGAAAATAAAAATGTGCAGCATCACATCTATGCTGCGAACTATAATAGGAATAGAGCAATCGTTCATAAATTGTGGTTCAAATCAATCTTTAGCAATGAATGCGGTGACATCCAGTTCAGTGGAGTCCCTCTTCATCTCTGTATTTGTATATGTAAATTCAGATGATTTGCATTTGCCACATTTGTTCCTACTTAATGCATATCTGCAGTCGTTTTCTGTAGAATTTTGCCCTTCATAGACTTTTGAATTATTCAAAGGCAACTGTCACACATTTGTACATTGTTCATAGGTACGTACTTACGTATATATATATATATGTACATGTGTATGTATATCGTATGCCAGTCGTGATTTTACTTGTTTTCCGTTTGTAATAAAAAATTATGAAGGCGTTAGAAGCGGCTTGGTCCTTGGGCCTGTGTTGAAATGACTTCAAGCAAAGTGTATATTTATACCCAGCCGCCAAACATTAGAAAGTCTACTGGCCAACAACCATTTTTATATCGTCCACTTTTAGACTGTTGTCAAGAGCGTGGCTATGTTTTTTGGTTTAAATGAAACTTTTAGATTTTGTAATAAATACCTTCCAATAAACATTGGTGCACAATTCGAAAATGATTGGAAAATAAATCTTTTTTCAAGTCTCACCTATGATAATGAATGTGACTAGGCCATTCTCCAGCAAAACGGAACCTTCGTTATTCAATGTATTTTCCCTTCGTTATGAATTAAAAATCCAGCCATTGCCGAATTAAAATTGTAATCAGAGTGAGTGATTATCTTATATTTCGCTTGGATAATGAGCTTGATTTTACTTTCTCCTTGTTACTGCGGTTCTCTTTTTTTTCGAACCCATTTCGAGTGTATTTCCAATATACTATGAACGTTGGACAAATATGGTTGGCTATGAGTTCGTTCTCAGTTTGATATTCATATTGGATAGCGAAGGCCATTTTCGACCGTTCGCCACAATATTTATTGGGCTGTCTTTACAATAATTTATAAGGCGAAGAAAAGGAAGGAAGAAAGTTATCCGGTTCCTGCATGCGTAGCCTTACTACGACAGCCAGCCGGCTGGAAAGTAAAACAGTGCGAGCGCAGCTTTATACTAGACTCTATCAGCTTACCAGTTCTGGCAGACCACTTCGTACGAGTGCCATTGCTAAATTTTATCAGGAGTCGTGGTCCAGGAAAATTACTAGATCAGACTAGTCTCTCTAGTTCTACTCACACGGAACTAAGCTGAAGAACAAGGTGGTTATGAACAACAAGGCCCGTGAAAGTAATTCCATGGGAAGATGGTAGCTACAAAAGAAGTGGTTGAACATCGGCAAATAAGGGTAGGAACAAGAAGCCGCACCTCCAACAACATTTCCTCAAACAGTTAAGCAGTCTAAGCTGCCGTCGGGGGAGGACTTAGTCGAATCGCTAATCAGACCTTATCAACGGATAGTCGTGTAACTGTTTAAGTGCATGTACTCACCAATTTCTCCATATTCCCTTGATTCGCGCTGTTTCTTGAACGATCGCCACGCTTTTCTAGGTTGGAGAACTTCAAATGGCATTCGGCGCGTCATACCTCTGCACGAGGTAACCAGCAAACTGAAGATCCTCCGCCGATTCGTCGGCCCCCTAGGCATCGCATACACAGGCCAACAGCTTACCGCGCACTATGACAAAGGCTGGCACCTAGGGTCTCGATGGAAGCAAGCTATTGCTGATGACGGTACATTGACTTAGATACTGAAGGCAGTTCGCCCTGCACCTCATTCAGGAGTAACCAAGGTTGTAAAATATGTGGAGAAGCTGCATGGTCAGTCTTCTTATTCAAGATGGACATTGATATCAGAGATGGAAACAATAACGGTGCAAATCAGGAGAGTTTCGATGCAGAAAAATCGTGTATTGATAATCATCAAACGGGCAAAACGATGACGGCAAGGCAGCTGAAGAGAAGGGGACAAAAGGAGAATAAAGTTGCGGCTATGGCTAAGCCGAGTACTCGAAATCGTTTGGTCTCTGACAAAAGTCGCAGAGCAAAGATGACGAAAGTCCAGGACCGGAAACCGAACAACTGCCCGAATGCCAGCCTCCTCATGAAAATATGGTTGTTTAAGGACTCTGAGCGTCGGATGAAAATCAATCATCCATTCTGAAGAGTGGCTGCAGAGGCAATGATGGTTGAGATACATTCCGACGAATGAAAAGGTTCGTTGTCCAAAGAGCAAAGACACTTTTTAGACAGCCATTTATGAAAGGTCATGCATGATGGTATAATCAAATTTCCAGAGGGTGGTTGACCGAAACCATAACTAGGTTGCTATCCTCCGAAAATTGAAAATTCTTCCTAAAATACGGAAGCAATTGCAGTATGGTGAGAGCCACTGCCTGGGTACTGGAACCTGCTCGGAAACCAATTAAGGTTGTGAAACATATCAGAAATCAGAAACTGCTGAACCCAGCGATGCGGAGAGCTCTTTTTTTTTTGGGCAGTGGACACTGCCTCAGGCTCGTTGTAAGTCCATCCAACCATATGCGGGCACCGTTTTCACCTACACCTGGGATGGACACCATTTCGGCTCCAGGATAATAATGGAGAATCAGGTACGAAGTATTAGTGGTTCTAGGTATGACTGAAATTATTTTGATACAGATTAATGTGCAGCAAAGAAAACCGTCTATTGCCCTTGTATGCAGTAGGTATACGAAATTTCGTACAAATGCCAAAATAATCCTAACTCAGGAGCCATGGGTATGATACGGACGTTTCTGTGGACTTGGAGGGATTTCCTGAAGTAACATCCTTCAATTTATAGGGACATAAAGCAAAACGCAAGCATTTTAGCACCGTGTTAGGTCGAAAAGATGTCGTGCCATCCGATTCCATTATTCCCCCTGCTTCGAGGAAGATTATAAACATAGTTCAGTATGCCGGGTGAAATGGTATGGTTGATCGGTAGAAACTTTCTATACGAATGGCCCAAAGACTGGCTTGGACTTGCGTGGGTGCCAGTAAACTGTGGTATTCAATGCAACAAACTGGCTGATGAATTGGCGATCTGCGGTTCTCTGAACCGGGGCCAATTTAGGGGCAAGAATTTCGTCCGCTGTGGTGTAGTGGTTAGCAATGCGCGCTTTCACTGCACAGGGCCTAAGATCAAGCCCTGATCAAAGCAACATCGCATGAAAACCAGCTTCTCATAAAAATACAATCGCCGTTCGGAGTCGGCGGAGAACTGTAGGCCCCTCCCTTTGTGTAACGACATCAAGGCGCAATCTATTATTATTATAGCAGGTGATCTACGAGCCCTTCTCATAACTAGGACTGATTACGGGACACAACCGATAGCGAGGACATATGGTCACCACTGGCATCATCGACGATCTACAGTAATCATCTTTTTTGGAAGATATTGCCACAAGAAATCATTTTCTCTACCGCTGTCCGGACGCTACCAGACTCAGGTGGTATATTTTTGGGTCGGATATATTGAGAGTTGACGCGCTACATTCTCTTTCCCTCGATAAACTGCTACGATTCATAAAATGTTTTTGGTTTTTCCGGCATTTCAAGCAGTTTTAGAGGAATGATTGCGTCACAAATGTCGCCAAAGCCGCAATGCACTGCCACAAATCCTTACACAGGATGGCTGAGCAGTGCGATTTTCAGTTGCACGATCAGACCCAATTCCGTCTCTAGCGTCCCCAATATCGCACTCTGGGCAACGTGAGCAACCCATGTGCGAGAAGCGGCAACCATTCTGAGTGAAGCCAAATGTAACGGCAGGAAGATAGGGAGCTTCAGAAAGCGGCCTGACCTTTCTCATCGACTAAACAAACCACCGATATTAACTCGCTCACATATTGACAACCTCCGCAAAGAATTTCCGAACCATCTTTAGAAGAGACGGGTGCGATAAAAACCAACAACAACAACTACCACACGATCAAGTGTAAATAGCAGCAGTATAGCTGCCCTTTATTGTAATTGGGTTGGCATGTGAAAGAAAATGAAAAAAAAAACACACAATAGTTTACGTGCCAAACTTAGCTCAGTGGGTAGACTACTGGCTTTGTAACCCGAGGAGCGCAGATTCATATTCCAGTGACACTAGCTTCTACCTTTATGTACATAAATTATTATTGTTTTTCCACGTGGTACCGGAGCGCAAAATACCTTTTTGTACAACAGTCAATTATTTCGATCCCATTTCCGGTCCTACATTTTTTTATAGGAAAGAAGTTAAGCTTTCGCTTTATAATAATACCTAAAAAATCAAAATTGACGCATTTAGAGAAAAGAACCAAACATTTCTTTAACAGTTTTGACTAATAATGAAAATTATGGATCCCTTGCATCTTGGTAACTTGGCTTACTAAGCGTGTGGCCTTTACAGATTTCAAAGAGTTCAACTAACACTACGATTTGGAGGAGTTGCATCATAATTGGACTAAATAAAACTTTAGATAAGTACACATGAAATATTTTTAACCTTATCCAGTGAAATTGTGAAAACCTCTAAGAGTAAATTGCGAATAAAAATTGGAATCTGCATAAAATAAGTTTTTGCGGCATAGTTTTAGGAACAGTAGATAGTCAATAACCGAACGAATGTCTAAAAGATGTGCAAAATTTAGAAAACTATAGATAACGGATTAAACCTGCGCTTATGCATCTAAAACAGAGGCATTATGCACTTTGTTTGTTACATAAGTGTGCGTGTGCATTTTGCCTGGCATTGATCTAAAGTTATGTTTCAAAATTTGCTTCTTCCGCTAGTGTAAATCCATGGCTGGTGGGAGACCTGCTCCCTAAACCAGTAGAAATAAAGATATATACTTAAGTATGTTTATTCTACAGCCTTTGTGGGAACTAGTACCGCCCCCAAATGAACTAGTTCAGAACTGAAACCATTAAATTTCAATTGCTGTTGGGCATAAATTTACTTGCATCCAATAGTGCAAGTGCAATGCTAACTTTTGAGTTGATGTGTCAAATACCCAGAGGCTAAGCATCAATGGCAAGAGCCTTTGCCGGAGTGTCGAAAATACATATTATGTAAGTATGTACGTTGAACAAGTATGCACCCGTTTCTACGCTTAGCAATCACATATGTACATACTGCATATACTAAGAGCCGGAAAGTTGAACTGAAATTGCATTAAGAGTGTGTCCTCTGGTAGCATTTTAATCACTATGTTTTCCTTGACATTGCATTTTCAAACAATGAATTTCATTGAAAATTAAAAGCAAGTAAAGCAGGGCTGATGATTTGACTAAACCGTCTATGAATGCGAAAATATGTTTGGAGATTGCATTTTAAACGACGAATCTCGCCATCATTATATTTTAGATTTCAAGGTTAGAAGAACTCATTCTTACATATAAAGAGACGTAACTTAAGAATAATTTGTTATTGTAACCTTGAAATCTAAAACAGAGCGAAATGTTTTTTTATTGAATAAGATAAAAATATGACCTACCAAACTAGGAATGCTCCATATTTTGGTGGAATTACCGACTTCCGGTTTGGACCGGTTTAGAGCGGAAGTGCGTTAAACTCACCGAAAGTAAATTTTCTTAAATTAGTCCTACATGTTTTTCCTACAGAATACAGATTCTTAAATTTAAAGTAGGTAACTGTAAAGTTGGTTTGAAATTTTTTCTCGCAAGTGCCTTCTTCAACCTCTAAATGTCCTTCGAACTTTAAATCGTCCTGGACTTTTCAAATGAGTGGAAATGTTTTCACTGGAAAATGAACAATTATGAATTACCAAGTCGGGATGCTCTATCTTTTGATAATCGTAACGACTTCCGGTTTCGACAGGATGTGCATTATGTGCAGTTATATATGTATGAACTACTTAAAAAAGAAACCGGATTTCTATCAAATTCTAAAAGTTTTAATACAAAAAAATGCATCCTGATCGATTTTCTTGAAAATATTTTCAGATATACTGTCACTGATTCCACAACTTTTAAGCCTAGTCCGGCAATGTGATAACATTGGGTTCTATTTTTCAAATTTTTTAATTAAGAAAACACTACCAAACTTTATGCCACTCACTGCTAAGAACTCTGACTGCGTCAAAGCAGATGGATTAAATAAAAGGATAAGAATACTAAATTGTAGAAGAAAACATTCTCCGCATATTTTAAAATAAAAATAAATAAAAGTTATGGGCCATCACTAAAATAGTTGTAGCCTTGCAAGAAGACCGTTACTAGGACTGCTCGCGAGCTCTCTGACTATAAGGTAAGGTATCAGTCGGATGGTAATTCCTGAAGAGCAAACCTATATACACATGTGTTATATACCCAGCGGGATACAACACAAAATCGCATTGCTCCTATACACAAAGTATGATCGAGTACTCTAGTCCTCCACACACTACTCTCATGCACTTTTCTTAACAAATGTCATTGGCAGTTTGTACTCGTATTGTCGCAAACAAAAGGTGCGTTTCAGTGATTTTCGTCTAAACCTGCAGACCTGTCAAAAAGCAAAATGTCTCTCACAAGACCTGCTGGAAGGCAAAAATACAATTTTCCTGCAAGTATATACATGTCAGATATGTATTTTTACAGAATTATTTATTCAGTAAAAAATTCTTACACACAACATTTTTTTTTTCTCAAACGATTTTGGTATTTTGGCTTCTATTCTGCTAAAAATATATTTCCTATAAATTGCGTCAGCTCTTTTATTTCTTGTTTACAAATGCAACACTGCACTTCATTTGACAGTTTTCATAAATTTGCAGGAACAAAAACTTCGAACTAAATCCTGCAACTTCTAACTGAGAGTAAGCATATTTTACTCTCACGTAAGTGCTCTCAGCTACAGGAAATTTGTCTGCTAGAACGCTTTTCGGACTAAATTCTGCAAAGCGTGCCAATCGTAATACTGATGGACGCAACTAAAGTTTACTACACATGTGTTTAGAACATACTCGCGCTGGAACTTCGTGCCTCATACACATACCTAAAGCACGAGTTGTACAGAGAAGTAAATAACTTGGCACACGATTTTAAATTAAAAGTGTATTGGGAATATAAGTATGTGTAATTATATCGGCATATCGGGTGTATTGAAGAGGTTCACTAGGCAATTGGCAATTTGCGTATGCTTTGTTTATAGAAAACAGATACAGATTGGAATGAAAAATTCACTCCTTCGTTTCTGTATACTTCTTCGATAAACAATGTCTGTACACGTATTTAACTTAATTTCGTGTCATTTGTTGCCCATATAAGTACTCCATACACTTTACAATAACGTCGGAAAAAATCGGAAAAAGTCCGGCTGGGTATGTATGTAAATTCTTCGTGAAGGCAAATAAAAGATATTCGGCTGAACCAGCTTCTAGAAGAACCCGACACATCTGACCTAGCTTCGACAAGAAAAGGTCCGATTCACTCATTCGCCTGGAACGTCAATATAACCAAATAAAATCTAGAAGATATCGACTTTATTAAGAAGACTATTTTCCTTGATTTATGCCCGGTTGCACCAATCGATTTAAAATTTATCAGCCTGTTAAAATTGAAAATGACACAATTTTGTTCGGAAAATTTGTAATTTTAAATTTTGACAATCTGATAAATTTTAATTTTTCTATTCAATGCGCATTTTTTATATTTTATATAGAAAACTTTTCACCAACTTACAACGGTAAAGATGGTATCTTATCATTTTTATATAAAAATGTTATAAATTTAATTGGTCGTTATCTATGTAGGCCAGTAACTGAAACACGTTTTCGTTTTACTAAAGTTTAAATAAAAATTCAATACAAAGCGATTTATGTAAAATTACATATGTAGTTCTTCTTTTGTTCATTTCAAAGTCAATACCATTTAATACGTAGCCAAATATTTACTTTGCTTTTTACTCAACACCTCTTGTCTATGCCTAAGTATATGTATGTATATGTAGTGCGATTGTACTTGCCATCTAAACAAAGCAATCATTGTGCTTGATGATTGTGTAAATATTTATTATTCTTCAGGAGTGAAAACTTAACAGTTGCATTTACATGTACAATTTACTACCATTCAGAAACTAGATAAATATTTAAATTTAAGACAATTTGTCAGCTCAGTCTGATGCCTAGGTAATATGATTTGTTCTAAAATATTCGTTGCCGCTGGGTACAATTATTTTAAAGGATCTTGTTAAACAAGAGATTGGAAAAACATTTAATAGAGTAATATTTATATACCTACTCCTACCATAACGATATGTTTGCTGGAATATCGGATTCATTTAAGAGACTTCCATATTATACAGGAAAAAATAACAGCGCAAAGAAGGAAAATATTTCCACACACAAAATTTAATTTTTTTCGCACTTTACAAAAATAAGATGCGAATCATTTTTAAATTAAATATTGCACAACTAACTAATTGAATTTCAGATTAATATAATCAATACAAAATAATTCAACGTACTACTTATGCATGCAATGAGTATACAAATAAACATGAATCGGTAATTGCGCATCCTTGATGTTATGCTCTTACTTTTATTATGCGCACATGAGCTTTAATTGTGCACATAATTCGATCATTTTTAATCAGTAGCTACGTATGTATACCACATGAACTGCTTACGGAAGCATAGCAAGCGTGCAATTACATTATTTGACTCCATTTACAGTTTTTTAAATTCACACTAGTTTTACTCATTTGAAAGCCACGTGCCAAAGGTAATAAGCATTCGCTTTTGCTTTGCCAATGATATGGTTAAACCACCGGCCGGAATTCATCTGATACATATGTATATTAGGGCGGGTCGAAAATCTAATGTTTCTCAAATCCCTGGGTAATAGTGAAAATATATTGTGTCTTGAAGATAACAACAAGCTTGTAAAGTATTATGGCCTTATTAATAAAATATAAAGTAGGTTTAAAGAGCTTTATAAATTAACGTTTTCATACATTTTTCAATTTAAAAACCTTTTTTAACGCTATTTTATTTTTTATGAATAAGGCCATTGGTGTTTTATTTTAATTGTAAGAGCCCGCGCATCGACCGCCAAGTGACACACAGCACACTAGTCGAATAAGACCGATTCTTGTTAAAAATGCTGAGCTCAGCAAAAAGGTTTGGCGCACATTATTAGACAATGAATCCGTTAACGCAAAAGATAAAGTCAAATATCATTTCTCGCGGCTCTTTAACTTATCGTTAATCTCAGACTTATCTTTTTTCAATACAGTTTTAATTAATCTCTTGATAATTGCATTGGCCTATAGTCAAAAGATGTAAAGAACAGCAATAACATTGCTGGGGAGCATTAGGGTCGCTGGTTCCAAGTATTCTAATCTTTTTTTTTTAAATTAGTTATAGTTTGCGAGTTTTTGCAAATTTAGAAACAATCCCTGTAGCTCTAATAGAAAATCCATTATTTTCCATCACCGTGGTGTTTGTGCAAATGAGTATGGAAACATTTAACAGGCAGAGCTTCTAGAAACTTATGTTTATGCAAGTAATACAAAAATTGCAAATATAGGAAGTTGACAAAAAATTTTGTTTAACATTTTATTTTTAGTTGTAGTTGTTTTTATAATCTGAACGATTTTCATCATATTATTATCATAAATCAGTGACAGCAAGTCCCGCCATCAATTTGGTAATTATTCCTTACTGATCGAGTAATATTTACCAAAGTTATGTCGAAGTACTTAGGTGGATCTACTTGTATGTTGTGTGTTGAATTGTACACACAGATGTTAAAGACTATTGCATTTACCTACAGTCACTTCNCCCCCCCCCCCTACTTTCATATAACGGCGAATTTAGAAACCGCGAAAAATGTGCTTCATGGTGACTAATGAAATCATTCCGCTCCATTCTTCAAGACTGCATAAATGGACATAAAATGGGCGTTTCTCACTCTAGTTGTATTATGTTAGTGTGTGTAGTTATGTGCTTGTAACTACTATTAACTTACTTATCAAAGATTCCTAGTCTTGGACAATACATGTTTGACTTCATTCACAATGATTCTGAAAACTGACCAAATCGGCGTGACCAAGTCCATGGTCGTTTTAATATTATATAAACATCCGAAAACATACAAACGTTTGAAAAAAAATCTATTCTCACTTTTTTACATTTTTCAGTTGGTTGCTGAAGTAATGAAGAATTGAAAATGATCGTTTTTGAAAGTTTTATCTGCCAAATGCTTTTTAAGCTAACAAAAAGGTAATACAAATTTCTGCAGTATGAAGGGAAACAAAAATGAGTCGAAGTATTGATACGCGTCGTTATATCTATTTATAAGCTCATGTAAGTACATATGATTGAAGTTAATGCAGATCTGCTTCTCTATAGATAATTATTAATTATTTATTATTATTATTAAATTCAATTCAATACAATCAAAATGCATATTTTATGTACCAATTTTAACTTGAATGTGATCTTAATAATATCACGTTTAAGTTTAGCGGCTGTGGTCCCGACACAGCCCGCAAGTCAAGACGATGGCGCTGGACTGATCCTTTTTATTTTACAACGCTTTTATCAACTTGCAATGTTGTGTGTCCAGAAANACAAATTCTATGGGACTGAGAAATATTATTTTCTACTTTTTAGTCCATTTATAAAAGCATTGTATATTAAAAAGTTTTTTTTTATATTATTTATTTTAATTATTTTTTCTTAATAACTTATATGCATCGTATATTCAAATGCGTAAATGCCTCGTAACTGTGTAAATCATACTGAATTGAGTAAGTTTACGTGGCTTGCGTGCTTACGAGGCATATGCGTTTATATGAATTGTTCTATTGTATTTATTTTTGTTTAACATGGTATACTGGAATTTTAGTTTAGTTTGCTAATATCTGTATCAGATTTTTTTAATGGAAAACAGAATAAACCAATACAAGCTGTATATAAAATAAATCTATTTCGTTTTCGGAAAAAAATTGCAATGAAAATATTCTCTTTTAAGATTTCTTCAGAAAAGCAACAGATCGGATTTTAAGATAGTCCTCTTCTAGTACCTAAGGTCATTATGAAGAGATCCCCACTTCGGATTTTTAGCTACATGTCTTTTTTTTTATTTATTTATTTTTTTGACGCCGTGACTTTCAGAGGGTGAATAAATTACAAAGTGACTTAATGTCTATTAATGTTACTAACATTAATTCCATTGACATTATTGCACGTAACCAAAATTTTACACATTTTAAGACTTTACGAGTTTAAGGAAATAGCCCTGATACAAAAAAAATATTTGAGATGTTTATTTTGAAAGTTGCATAAGTCATTTCATGCTTTCTGTCATTCGTTAAACTTTAGCACAAAATGTAATAAGTTTTTCCAATTAGTTTATGACGGTCGAACGATTTACAGATGAATTCGGTTAGAAATAACCCACCATTTAAGCACAAGAGGTGGGTACGACTTATGCCACTTTCAAAATAAACGCCTCATTTGATACTCAACATTTTTTATTATTGTAAGATATCGAGATGGTGTTTCATGAATGAAGAGACCTATCTAAAATTTTACGCCGCATCCGAACAGGGGAAACCTGTGCTCTTTCGGGTGTTGGTGCGCATCCTCTAACCACTCGTCTTCTCTGGCCGTCATTTCAGATAATTATTTTTTAAACAAAAAGAGGGAAGGAAAAACATGTAAACATGCTCTTACTATAATTAAGGTTGGATCACCACGTCGAACTGTGTAAAGAGGTTTTCGCTGAAAGGTAAGCATAAATGATTAATTAAGTGTCGATTTGTGGCAGTTGCAGTTACTGTTGCATTTTTGTTTTCTTCTTTCTGCTCCTTCTTCTTTGACACTACAATCGTTTGTCGGCATGTGCCGAGAACTGGAAACTTTGCCACTTAACTCCCTCCTTTGCGAACTTCCGCATGTTATTCAGATGCCTCTTGCACTGTGTTCTCACATTGCTTTCGTGATGGGCGTCATTGTTTTCCTTATTCACCTAAATACGTAAATACAAATATGAGCAAATCTCACGGTTGGTAAATTTTGCTATAAATAAATTTGGTCGAAAATAGTGTTACGCGTATCATAGAAAATGAATTATCTCAGTTTTGTTTAAAGAACAAGTTTCCAAACCGAAATTTTATTTTCATGTAACTTCGAAAAATATATATCTACTAAAAAAGTAAAAACAACCACTCGTGCTCATATACCCTCAGCTGTGTATTGAATGCATATATTACTTTCTTCGTGTGCATAACAATTTTAGAATGGCAATACAAAATTTAAAAATTAGAATTGTAGTTATTTAAATTATAGTCATCCTTTACTCAACGTATTTATTATTTTTCATTTGTTGGCACACTAGGCTTACTACCCAGGTTGGTTCTTTTTGACAGGAAGAACTTTCTCACAGGTTAATTTTAACATTTTGAAGTATCTAAGATTTCTAAAATTTAATTAGTAGAATTAGTTGTGACAGATATTCTGCATGCTGCCATTTCTTTTAATTTGGACCTAAATAAACGCTTTAAGGCTAACATTGTTCAAATATTTACTTCATTAATTGTTAACCAACTTCCAAAAGAGGAGGAGTTTATCAATTCGTCGGATTTTTTTTATGTGTGTTTCCGCATAATTTGATAATTTGGACAACGTTAACCGATTTCCACTGTTCTTTTTTTAAAACAAAGGCGGTACCTCAGAGGTGGTTTAGAATCCATCATTGGATCAAGAAGAAATTAACTTCCAAAAAAGGAGGAGGTTATCAGTTCTTCGGAAATTTTTTTTTTTATGTATGTTACCGCATAACTTTGGACCACGTTAACCGATTTCGATAATTTTTCTTGCAAAGGTAGTGTCTCAGAGGTGGTCCCATACTAATCTGGTTAAGATCCGATCAGTGGATCATGATATATATATATATATATATACATTTTTTTTTATATGATAGTTGAAGTCTTTATTTTACCTGTTTCTGGAGCTCCATTGATTGAAATAAATGCGAGAAGAATGCTTTAGCGTTTTTTTTTCTCGGAGTGACACTACAAAAACAACTAGTGAGATTTGCTCATATATGTGGACTTCTTCGAAAAATACTTATGGCCTTATTCATAAAAAATAAAGTAGCGTTAAAAAAGGTTTATAAACTGAAAAATGTATGAAAACGTCATATTATAAAGCTCTTTAAACCTACTTTATTTTTTATGAATAAGGCCATTATACTACAGCTCATAAGCCATACCTGTGCAATGCCTAATTCGGCGGACAAAAAAACTAAAAACCGATTGGATTCGCTTAAAAGCTTAAAATTAGGGGGTTTCAAGGTCGCTGATTATGAATCTGAAATCAGTTTTTAAAAATTCAAAATGGAAGATCCATATTTGATCCACCATTTATTGCGCAAAAGTTTCAAGTCAAACGTTCGTACATGGCGTATGAGTAACATTATCATCTCGTCTGGGTAACTCATACGCCGTGTACGTACGGTTTTCAGTTTTTTGTCCGCCATATTGGGTCCTCCATTTTCAATTTTTGACGTGAATCGTCGCATATGTACATTTATGTATGTATGCACATATTTGTATGCAGTAAATATGAAAGGAAGTAAGTTCAACAAACAAATTTTGGCGCGAAATGAGTTTTCTGTACTTACTTCCGCTGTTCGCATTTTTCTTCTTGTTGCTTCGATTGTCACCTGTTGTAATTTATTAAGATTCATGTTGTACGTCTGCGCAATGAAATATGTTGCTGCAATAAAAAGGAAATGAGTCCGAAAGTGATTACGAATATAAAGTTGCAAACAAACGTTTCGTGAAAATATATACCAGTTCAACTGCCCAGGAGAAGCGGAGCGTATGTTAGTCACAATACTATTTGGTACATATGTAGTTTTTATCTTTATATGTTTGCACGTGCGACTGCGTCATTGGGATTGGGGTGTGATGCATATTTGTAAAGTTTTCAATCTTGAACATAAAGGAGATTTGTCATTAGTCCGCTATAGCGACTTGGCTTGAAGATAATTGCCATAACACTAGTTGTAAAAAAATGTGTGGCCACAATAAGAATATTAAAAACAAAGGAAATTATTATTCAACACCGTTCAAGATCCGTGTTTAGGTTTAGAGCAGGAATAGATCCAGTGTTCTATGAATCTTCCAAAGTGCATACTACGCTATCAATGACAACACTGTAACATCGTTTATTTAGTTCAAGTCTTCCTAATACTTATCTGTTACTGAATGAATTTTAAATCTGAAAAGCCCGCCAAATTTATTACATTTTACAGCTATAATAGTGGCGGATACAGAATTTGGGTTTGAGGAGGGCGATTGGGGCCAGCTTGACAAATAAGATTAAATTATCTAGACAACTAATACGATTCACCGATGAGTAACCGGTCAAAGTTCGAGCTACATATGTATGTATGTATATGACCTACAAGCATTCAAATTGATTGCACCCTAATTTATTTCTCATGAAAGCACATACAGCGCGCTATAAAATGATTGCTGCATACCAAAAATATTTCCGGATGTTCTAATCAAAAAGCTTGTAATTCTAATGTAACTATGTCGAATTTTGGAAATTTGTCTATTTAGTCTGAAACTTGGATTTATGGTGTTTGTTAGACTTTAAATGAGCTGTACTTTCATAAAAAAAAATTAGCATTGAAAAAAAAGCAAAAGAAAAATTGTCAAAAGTGTATTTTTTAAAGACATTGAAATTTTAAATATATCATTAATTCAAAAAATTATTTAAAAAAATCAGTGGAATGTATTATNCAATTGCTTCAAATAATAAAATTTGTCTGTTTATTAAATTTTTTGGTTGCTGCAGAAACAATTTTTCTTTTTTGATATTCTTTTTTGATAATCAACGAAACAAAATTCTTGTTAACATATTTTTCTGATAATTAACAAAACGAATTTTTTTTTGATAAACACATAATGTTAACATTATCGATGTAAAAAACAAAAACGATTTTGTATTTTCGTTTATTGGTAAAATTAACGTTAATGTGCAGCCCTGGTATTATGACAGTATTTGCACCAAATGAAAGAGGAAATTCTGCAGAATTGAAAAAATATTAAAGTTTTTGGGTTCGAATGACCATTAAGTATTGAAAATGCGCTTTAATTATTTTTATTTTTTGAAGTTAATAAAGTTAGGAGAAGGAAATTTGAGGGTGTGGTCGTGTGTATATTAGTGCTTAATATATAATTTTTTCAAAAGCAAATATGGCAAACTTTCTAGGATATTCAAGGATAAAATTTGAAAGGAAAGTTTCCATGCCCATTCGTTCTTATACAGCATATGTTTACACCACATTTCGTAAACCTCAAACCCTAAGTCGATGCTACTACAGTCGAAGGTATCACATATACATTTTGGTCCCGATTGAAGTCGGTTAAGGCGTGTCACAACAGGGACAAAATTCAGATTACCCTATGAAAACTCAAAAAATGTAAATTAAACACTACAGAGCAAACATTATCGGAACCGTTTGTAAGTAAATGCTTAATTATGGGGTAAAATAAATTAATGTGAAAATAAGATTAAATCTTTTTATTTAAAAAATGATTACTGTTAAACTGTTTAATTTTAATACTTATTTTTACTTTGTTGAGACTCCCTAGAGTAATCAGAGCTTTTACGCTTTAACCGACTCAGATCTGGACCAAAATGTTTATGTGATAGCTTTGACTATGGTGTTACCAATTGAGGGGATGAGATTGAAAAAAAAAACGTTCATTTGATTTGTAAGAACCGCCCTAATATACATACATACTTATATTCATCATTAAATAAAATATTACTACACAATAATTAACAAAGTTAAAAGAATGTATGTCTTTTCGATAATTATATTATTATAATTTTTGGTGAATGCATACGTACATATAAGTTTTTTTTTACTTTTTAGTTAATATGCTATTAACATTTAAAATAATTACATATGTACATAGATACATATGTACATACATATATGCCCATTAGAGTGGTCCATAAACAATAAAGTCGGAATTTTAATGCCGCCACCCCCTAGGATTCTTCTGAACCGAAAAAATTTCCCTTTTTTTATTTTGAAATCAAAAAATATTTAGCGCTCAAAGTTTTTCATGTATTTTATATAGGGAAAAACAACTTTTCGTAGAAATGGTATACAATTCTTGAAAATCAAAATTTTTCGATCGGAATACTGTGATTCTCTTCAGAAGACTTTCAGTAATAATACTCAATTGTTTATTTAACAATTTTTATACCCGAGCGCACTTGTGCACAGGGTATTATAACTTTGTTCGCATAAGGGTTGTTTGTAACAGCCAAAACGAATAGAGATATATATAGAAAAATGTATACATAAATGATCAGAACGAAGAGAAATCGATTAAGCTATGTCTGTCTGTCCGTCCGTCTATCCGTTTACACGATAACTTGAGAAAAAATTGAAAATTTAATAACATTGGTACAATAAAGCAATTCGTTGAAAATTATTCAAATCGGACTAAAATTGCACCGGCTTCCCGTACAGCGGTAATTTTCGGATATACGAAAACTCCGATATTTCAATAACTGAGGACGTTCATTTACTCCAAGTTAATACTGGCAACAATAAATAAGAGGACGGTTATAGACTTTTAGGTAGTTTAAGGAAAGTTGAACCGACGAATCTGCGCCGGGTAAATAAAATTCGGTTCGCCCGAACTTATAATATTAAAGATTTTTTATTGATCTCCACTGCATTTTCTGGGGATTTTGAAGGACTTATTAAATATAGTTATCATAAAAAAATGGTTAAAGAAACCACTGGGTGTTATTACCGGGAATCTCCTGAAAAATGTCGCCTTTTCATTTCCCCTTTCTCATTTCATGTTCGATTTTAAAATAAAAAATTGTTGTGTTCGTTTATTAAATTGTCACGCTCTTGTAAGGCAAAAAGGGCACATTTTATGCTCTTTGAAGCTTTTTCAGGGGAGATGGTTGGCCTGAAAATCAGATGGTTGTTTAAAACTGCCATATTATGAAATTCGTGAGCTAGGAGCAAGGACAAGAAGGCAAAAACATGCCCTTTTACAGGGTGCAGCATCAAATACATTTTGCACCGTGGAAGGGCAACATTTTTTAGATGAAACGAAATCTCCTCGGGCAAGGGCGTGATATGGTTATCATCAAAACAGTATTCATAAGTACCAGAAGGAGCTAAGAGAAAATAAGACTCAGTGTCGGATCATAAACTACCCGCAATCAAATATTTGGGGGTAATGAATTATGGCCGTACACACTTTAAGACCCACCTGGAGTGTGCAGAAAAGAAAGAATCCAATTTAAAGGAATGCTTATCTTGAATAAATAAATATCAGCAGTCCTAAACATAGTAAAAAGGTATCGTTTAGTAAATTGGTCAGCTCAGTCTTATTCTAGGGTGCTCCAATTTGGGTTGAAGAATTGAGCATACAATATTATACGAAAAAACTCATATCTCTGCATCGCCTAAGCGCACTAAGGACTAGTTGTGGATTCCGAGCAATATTAGATGAAGCGTCCTTAGCAATTGCCGGACTGATGCCGATAGATAACCTGGCAAACAAGATGCAAAGAGTGGAAAAACGTTTATCTGTGGGAGATACCAGTTTAAACCTAAAACAGTCACAGCTCACACAAGCTCAAGCTCATTACAAGTATTACAAATTGATTGGAACGAGCCCACGGATACTCAAACTATGTACTAATTAACGCAGTTTCGTTCGGGACATGTCCCTTATCGAAAGTATCTATGAAGATTTGGGCATGGTGACTTCCCACACGGCCCAACTTACAACGCTCTTCTGGAATACGCGGAACGCATAGTATTCTTTTGTCCTCGATATGCCCCCGAAACGCAAAATATACTGCAGGTTAGCAGCGTTGTAGAATACAAGTTGAAATCAACAGAGAGCTGGTATGAAATAAGCGCACATATCTCTTGGATTCTTAAAGATTTAAGACAAACTGAGCAATCTAAAACCGGTTCAACAACGTAGGGGGCCGTTCTAGGCATACCACTCCCGGACATAGACGAGACGGAGCTTCATCTGCCTCGGGAGACACGCACTACACTTGCACAACTTCGCTCCGGCTACTGCAGCAGGTTAAACTCCTACTTGAGTAGGTTGAATTAGGATGTGCCGAATGAGTGTCCGGCATGCGGAGAGACCCCACATGACTCGAAACATCTCTTCGCATGCCCGGAAAACCCGACAACCCTAACGGCCGTGTCCCTGTGGACAAATCCCACAGAAGCTGCACGCTTCCTAGGGTTGCCGTTAGTGGAACTTGACGACAACGACTGAGATACCAACCGATCTGGGCGGGGGTTGTTGTAGCCGCTACAACAACAACAACAACAACAACAACAACCTTGAATAACAGCACCACGCTGGCAGTGGTTTGTGGTGAGGTTTTAGTACATAGATGCAACCGTCAAGCTGCAAGTCGTGTATGCTGCTAAATATGTCAGTATAAATAATAGTAGTCATTAGAGTCCCTCTTTAAGAGCGTCATCCCAGAAAAAAAGTATATGCGTGTACATATGTATATTTATTCGCATACATATATGTATGTACTTCCCTGTCGTGTCAACAATCCACTATGGGATTTTTTTCCGTTGATCCTGTTGCTTTTTAACATTGTCATGCCGGCCGACCACAGCGAGGAGTTAATACAATTAGCTTCCAATTTCAATGCGATTTCTGCATGAAGCCAACGCGATACATCGAATTATAATTTATTTTTAAAGAATTCAGTACCTAGCCATGATTCAATAATTAAAGGTTTGCTCGTTAGTGGCATTAGAGTTTTGACACACTCTTAGCTCCCTTACAAAAGCTTTGCACACACACACGAACCCACATACAGTGGCTTGCTAAGGGAGCCGAACAATTTTAGCCTTAAAACGTTTGTTTAGGCGAAAAAGTACCGACATTACTTATTTTCTCATTGTCACTCGAAAAAAATACAATTATTTTTTTTTTCAAATAAATTTGGGGAGTTTTCAAATTGAATGTTCATCTTAGAGGCAATGGACGCTGACATCAAATAAAACATATCAGTGAAGTTTCACGAGTGCATCACGAAATTTAAAAAAATGATAGCATGCAGAATATTTTTGAAATTTTTTAATTTTAGAAACTTCAAAAAGTTAAAATAAAACGGTGAAATGGACTTCTTCCCTACAAGCCAAAGTTCCCGAAATCTTAAGAAGTATTTCATTTCTGTAACGATTTGTTTACGAATCTTCAAAGAAAATTATACGAAGTGGTTTGACACGAACTCTTAAAAAACTTTCTGTACGCAAAATAAAGAAAACTCTAGAAAAAATTGTCAAGAAATTCTTCACATAGCAGCATTATTTTCATTGCTTTACCGATTTTCTTCCGAAATTGCACAGTTTATTTCATTATATTCGGAAAAAACTCGGATGAAATCTTTGCGCATTCCCTAAAAATCCTCTACAATTCAGAATACGCTGAAGAAATGGTTTGCAGTGTTGGAAAAACGAACAAATCTAGTATAATAAAATCAGTGTGTCACCAAATGAAAAAAAAAAACATTGAGTAAAAGATGACTATGATTTGAGAAACTAAAATTCCATTTTTACAAATTTTATTAGCACCATCGAAATTCATTTTAAAATTGTTATATACACGAAGAAAGTAATATATGTATGTATGTACATATATGTGCATAAGGAATACTGCGTATATTTAATTATTTTTAAATGATATGACTTTTAAGTTACGGCGTGCAAGGATGACTGTATATGGTGCTACGGGGCGTATACGTTACACGCGCATCTACGGGTATATGAGCAGGAGTTCCCTGCAGGGAAAGCTACCAGTTGTGAACCAGAATGCTACCGGTTTGCATTTCAGCCCAACTAGTTCACGTTGTATCCGTTTTCAATGTTAGCGACTGGTATTTTTAACATGGCGATGTCATAGAAGATGCCAATTGTCCGCTCCTGCATCAGCACGCAACCAGTAGAAATACTAGTAGCATCATACCAGTTGACGGGATGGACTGCCTATTCATCCCCCGTGAAAAGCATAAGTATGTCATTTTGCTCGCGGCGCTGCAACAGTGGCAATGGTCGACAGAGTAAAGCTTTTGCACGCCAAATCAAGAGATCCGAGTTCGAATCTCAGTGAGCGAATTTTTTAATTTTTTTTTTATTATTATTTTTTTTCATTTATGTCTCTTGTGTAATTATTATTATTTATTGTTTTAAAAAGAAAAATTATTTCTTTTCATTTTTTATGGTATTTGAGTATTTAGGTTTTTAGAACTCAAATTTAATTTATGTACAACTTTTATTTTATATTTAATTTAAATTGAAATAATTATTTAAATTAATTCACTTACTTTACTTTAACAACCTCCACGCGCACTCGAACCTTAGATCTCAGAACCAGATCGGTAGTCCTCACTCGACGCCACAGCCAACATTTACGATGAAAGCAATTAACCGCATTTTAGTTTTGGTTGTGCCTATTCTAAGACAGATGTCGCTGATCGCATAAGTTGTTCGAAATCGCCGAAATGGTAGGCCGTCGCTTTAGCACATACTAGTTAATGAACTAGTATTTATACTGGCTGGTTTGGCATTTCACTGCGGAGAACTGGTATAATTATAGTCCATAACGAACTGGTATGACTTTTACCCTTAAATAATAGTTCATGAACTGGAATTTGTGCATACTGGTTCAGCTTTTCACTACAGGGTTATTATACCTTTCATGAGCATGAAATGGTATTATAACTTTGGTCCGATGTTTGTAAGTACCAGAACAAAAAGAGATAGACCCATTAAAATGTATACTTATATGATCAGAACGTCGAGCTGAGT
>NW_016157148.1:233458-334736 GCF_001687245.7 Rhagoletis zephyria | reverse complement strand
CGGTTTACATACCGATCACATAGCAATGAAAATCACTTAGATTGGTGCCATATAAAGTATATCCTCCATAACTCTGATTGTTTAGAGGCGATTTTTTGTATAAGTATGTAACTCCTCTATCGATCTATGCAGATGTATTCAAAATCAGTAATCTGTCAAACTAAAATTTGCAGATGTTCATGAAAGGTATGAAGCCTTCGGCATAGCCATAAAGTACAATTGACATTTTACGTACATATGGCACACCATCTTCAAAAGGGGCACAACTCAAAATTACACCTTTATCAGAAAATGCGAAAAACTACTTCTTAGCACATGATAATCATATGGGCAAGGTTTTTTTAAACAAATTATAACAAAAATTTGCTCCAGCTTTCGCTGAGAAGTAAATAAAAGCTCTGTGTACATTTTCAGCGCTTAATTTTTAAAAATGCCAAATTTTGAGTTGTGCCTGTTTTGAGGACGGTGTGCTATATGTACGTATTTGAGTTTTGCTTTGGCTCATATTACTTTGGGAATGGATTTTCAATTCAGTTGCTCTGGACTACCTACATATATTCCTCATCATTCGGAAGAACGGAGAACAACGTTGTCTTTAATTTAATTATACCCTTCGTTGGACACTATGGTAGCCAAGATTTGGTATGTTAATTTGCCGAGGTCTTGAAACTTTTCATTGCATTTATAATTATATGTGTGGAGCAGATACTCTGCACAGCGCATAACCTATTTGAAGGTTTATTTTTATAGAAAGATGTTTTATAAAGCGAGCCGCAAGCCAGACTCCTACTGGCGATCAAACGCTGCACGGTGGTTCAAAACTGCAATTAAATGTTCAGAATTAACTAGAGTTTTCATTTTCAACCAATTTGATATAATTCTTTTTTTTTAATGAAAGCTTATAAAACTAGCAAGACTGCCAGTTGAGCATTGAGATTTTTGAATTTTTATTTGATTATATTAAATTTTTTAGTTCAAAGTGCAGAAAAAGTAGCAATTTTGAAGAAAATCGATTTTCCTGCTAAAGTTAATAGTTTTTCACAATAAAAATTAGTTGAAATTAATGGTAAAGCTCCTCTAAAATAAAAAAAGTATAAACAATATAAAAAAATATTCAAAAATTAAAAAAAGAAATGAAGGATTTAAAAAAAATTTTATAGATCTTTAAATATTAGTACAAAGAAGTGGAAACTGTAAGTGGCTAAAGAGTCGCGTTTATTTTTAATAATTTTTTATTAACTGGAACAGGAGAACCGATTTTCTTCAAAATTGCTATTTTTCTGCACTTTGCACTAAAAAATTTAATATAATCAAATAAAAACTCAAATATCAGGATCAACGGTTCTCTTACAAATTTTATAAGCTCTGATTAAAACTTCAATTTTCATATTTAAAAAAAAATATATATATATATATATATATCTCATGATCCAATGATCGGATCTAAGCCAGATTAGTATGGACCACCTCTAAAACACTATCTTTTCGATGCAAAGAATTATCGAAATCGGTTGATGTGGTCCAAAGTTATGCGGTAACATACATAAACAAAAATATTCCGACAAACTGATAACCTCCTCCTTTTTCGGAAGTCGGATAAAAGGTAATAGAATTTAGTGCAAAATTAAGGCTGCAGTGAACTATGAGCACTAAATGCCAGTTTTGAACCACTGTGCGCTCCTCGCTCTTAATATGCACGAGGTCTTCTCAAATCTGGTGTGAGATTGCTCTTAGCTCTTAATATTTATGGCCTCCAGGAACCTCCTATGGGTAACGAGCCACAGTGGAATCATAAAGATTTTTTTTTTAATTTCTTCCACATAACGCTTGAACACAATCTTTTTTATATAAAAGAAGGTACGCAACACCCTCAGCGAAAAAAAAATCTTAAAAAGCGTCTTGAAACTTGCACTTTATTGTACTAAAATTTAATGGGCTACAAAACTGCATACCCAAAATATTTACAAACAAAAATTTCTTGCATTCTCCCGAGTTCTGTAAAAAAATATATATTCTTGGGGTTTCTTGGTATTGAAGTAACAACTACATATATTAAAAAATAAATAAATAAATAGAAAAATTTGGTATGAAAAATATAAATACATAAAAAAAATTGTAAAATTTTTGGCGCTGTTAAATATTAAGGCTGTATCATCTGAAATAACAAACTGCATCGGCTTTCATTGCATTTTTGCATATTGCTTCATTTTCGCAGTTTTAATTTGTGACTGCGTTTCCTTACTCCAAAGCGAATTTTCAAACCCTGCTGTCAAATCGTTGCTGCAGTCGTCACTTGTGAATGCATAAATGCATACATACATACATATGTATGTACATATATACGTACTATCGTGACTATCACGAAATTAAATCCACTATAACCGAACAACAGCGAATCTAGCTAATTTTTAACCCAGACTTATTCGTGAAAATTTATTTTTCAACGTGACTAACTGTTCAACGAATTTAACAAAGTGATGTTCTGGGAAGGAACTCAACTCAAAGGATTAATACAGTGTTGACCAGCGAAAAACGCATACATATTGGAAAATTTTTTTAAATTAGCCGGAAAGAAATGATTCTGTCAACTGAAAAGGTTTAAATGTCATATAGAATTGAAGATCAGTGAGTCTTAAAACTAAGTAGGAATAATTTTTGCAAAAATTCCATATTACTAGAACAATTTAAAGCAGATTTGACAGCTGCCAAAATTTAAATTCGATATTCCCCCCCCCCCCCACACAAGGAAAAATTTTACTATTTTTAGAAAAACTGACAGCTATCAAAGTTTTAATTGGACACAAAATTTGTGCCTAGCATGCCTAAAAATCCCTAATCAGTAGCATTTTCAAAAAGATTTTCTTATCTTTAGAGAAATTGAAAATGATGTGACAGCTGTCAATTGTCAAACTATAAATTTTATGGTGTATTCGGATTTAGCATGTCAAAAATACTAAGATCTTACAGTTCTATTGAAATCGTAACAGGTTATTTTTTCGCTTAAAACGTGGCGTATCCGATCATTGTGTGGCGTTCCTTTCCGGATATTCTTAAATCGAATACTTGGGTTGGGAAAAAATTTGTAAGTTTTTTGTTTTCAAATAACAAGTTTATCAAATTTCAGTATTTTATATATTCCTTTATGGAAAATGTGTACTATGCATAGTTACACTGTTATGCTGTTTTACTATTTAGCTCTTATCCTATTATGATATGAAAGAATATACATAACTGTTTAGTTAAAATAACACGGGAACTGCGGGATTTCGAATGAATCAATAAACAAGACATATATATTTGTTGGTACAGGAATATATTTTTAAGACAACAATTTTATACACCGTCAGACTCGCAGTCATCTGAAGTATCCAAGCTCGTATCTATATTTACTGATGGCAATTCCGCATCCGCATTTACAACAGTTGATAATAATTTAATGGCATCTAACGACAGTTTATGATTTTGTTTTGGTGGATTTAAAGGTAAACTTCAAATGACAGGGGCCGAGGATACAAGCAGCCGATATTTTTTAATATCCTTATTCCTTGACTCTTGGGTTTCTTCGGAAAGTTACCCAATTGGCAGGGGTGCCCATTCAATAATGAGAGGCCCATGAATGAGCCCTCTAATATAGTAGTACTTTCTGACTTCATTTAAATTCTAAAAACATGCAATCTTTAAAACATCAAAATTTTGGCATAAATATTTTTTTACATAATTTAAATCTTTTAAACATCCAAAAATTAAGAATAGCGTATAAAAACTGATGCCCAAACTACAGTGGCGGCTTGTGGCAGGTGGTTTTAACCAAGGTGGATGGGAAAAATTTCAATATATATGAAAAAGAAAATTAGACCGCCCATCTCGACCACTCTCGTAACTATTTTCCTAATCCATCATAATGAGTAAACAAAAAAAATCAATCCGTGAATATCTATATCTTACGTCAGTTTTTAGATGGCGTGACTATGAAAAAACATGTTTCACATACTCTAGATTACAATGTCCATGAGCGGATGCTTGAAAACTGTTTTTTTTTTTTAAGAAAATACCACGATTTTAACAACGACGAAAACTCTAATTTACGAAAAGTTTAGAGCGAATTGCTAGCAACAGTCACTTCGATCTCCTGTAACACTAAATGCCTTAAGAGAATCGACTTGTTGTCTCATAACGATACGCAGTAGAGCCCTCCTAACAATATAAGATGGTTATGCATGCGTATGCACCAATTTTTTTTTTGGACTTTTGACCAGGGTTTTCCAAAAATTGGCCACTGTGCGTCGGTTCGAAACCTACGGAAAGAAGTCGGACGAGGAAATGTGCTGATTTCCGAAATAGCTATCACTTCTATCATTTTTTCAAACTATAGTTGCTTTTCCACAATAAGTTTTCATTTAAAAACGGCCTCGAGCTCAATAAAAATTTTTGAATATTCATCACGAATGTTCATTTGAAACTTTTCAATCAAAATTTTAGTATAATAAATTACAAGCTTGAAGTAGCAAGGACTTATCGTTGATTTTGGTAGTTTTTTGTTCACGCATTTTCCATTATACAAAGTATGTTCGCCAATTTTCTTTATGGAGAATATTAGCAACACATTCCACAAAAAAAAAAAATGCCAAAAGTCAATGGTAAATCTTAGCTACTTCAAACTTGTACCTTATTATACTAAAATCGATTTTGCTGCAAAGCTGGATACTCAGACTGTTTCTAAGAAATCTAGTCAAAAAGCGAAATAAATTTGATTATACTTTGTAGAATTTTCCTAAGTTTTGTACAAAGTTTGACATTTTGACTTACATGGGTTTTGTTAGATATATGTAGAGCTATGTAGTACATATTTAATATTTCTTTCGAATTACAACATTTTTCTCTTTGACCGTGAAATGTGTTTTGTTTGTCTGTGAAAGATAGACTTAAATGATTCTTTCAAATGTCCACAGATATGTACATGCATCCATACTTTTGCATCTCCACGTCACGTATGAAGTGGAGTTTAGAAAATGTGAATTTACCATTCCGTAAACTTTTTCTTAGCGATTTGACCAATTGCGCTCACTCAGCGTTTATGTCACTCAATCGCTTTTAATGACTGCTGAACTCTCCATTTTTTTTTTTTTTTAAGCAATACATGGAATATTTAGGTACATATGTATCTATGCATAACTATGTATATGTATGTTTGTATTTATATTTCAGTTTTTTTTGCATTTTGCCGCTTTTAAAAACCTCGAATTGTGGTATGGAAACTTTCTTTGACATGAATAGTTGACCTTCACTATATTTATATGGCATTCATTACCCAAAAAGCTTTTGCTACTTTTTCCAAAAGATTGTTTGCAATAAAAATGTAAAAGAAATCAACTCGCTACCACAATCTCAGAATTCATTGCAAATTAAAAACTTTTTCTTAATGAAAATCACTCGGGGAAGCATAAATATTTTACTTTCAGCTACCGCAGCACGCTTAACCACAGGCCATGTTCGAATATTAAAAATGTGCAGTGTTTTTTTAAATATACTTTTTTGTGATTAATTAATAAATGCCAGCTATTAATAATGAGTTCAGCCGACTCTTCACTAGAAAGAAATGGTATCCATATTACTATTGTGCAGTTCTGAATTTTATCTATTTAAGTCAGAAAAGTACATTTAAAACGTTATAACGTTTGATGGCTAAAAACCACACCAGTACTAAATACCGAGTATGGAGAGTATTTACCTACTTTATGTGTAGTAAATACTTTAAGCAAATGTACTGAATATGGAGTTTAAAAGTATTTAGTTACCTCATCGGATGAAAGATCAAGTAAAAGTACTTGGCTTCAGTAAATGCCGGATACAAAAGTAATACCGAACAGTAACGAAAATCCGAAAAAAGTTCCGAGAATACTAAAATAGTCCCCAAAAATTCTGAAAAGCTTCTGCGCCATATGTGTACCAGCACAAGCATGGTGAGTGACTTATACAGCGAGGTTTTCGTACGTCGAGCGAGGTCTTTACTGTACGCTGGGTAAACAATTTGGAAATTCGCGAGGTTTAAGTTTTACAGTTTTCGAGCTACTATTTAAACCCCTATGTCTGAACAATATTTCTATGTTATGCACAGAGATTAAAAATATAAGTAAAAATAAAATACTATGCAGTGGCGTAGCCAGGCAAAAAATCATTAATTTTCAATTATTATCTACTGAAATGACAAATAATTTTTATTTCGAGCACAAAAAAGTAAACAAATGCCGATATCAAAACGGCAAGCGCCTTACAATGTTGGGCGCTTCGATTCATGAAGCTTGTATGATTATGATGGAGTTCCTAGGTATAGTAATTTAATTTTTTAAATTTAAATAAAGCACGAAGAACCCATGGAATAAACGAGTAGATAAAAAATATATAACGGCAAAACTGGCACATACGTAAATATATGAAAGAATGCCCTCAGGCCATTGTGTATCACAGATTTAAATTATCGATGGACATTTTTTTTTCATCCCCCCCCCAAAGCCAAATCCTGGCTACGCCACTGATACTATGGATACTAAAAGTCCTGCTTGAAGAAAGAATTCAACAATGGCTTTTGGATGGAAGTTTTACTTTTATTTATTTATCTAAGAAAACTGATATAATAATAACAACAATTATACAACCTACGAAAAAGCAGCGCTAGCAGCAGTGCTTTCGGCTGTAGATGGAAGTTATTGAAAGCTGCTTATAAGTAAATACAATATATGTGCAGAAACACTGCCAGACCATTTCATTGAAATCTAAGGCATTTTCTATAGGGGCAATAATTATATGGAGATCTTCCTTTAAAGTAGGCATGTTGGCAGCAGGCTAACAGGTCAACAGTCGTTTGACTTCACAGGAGAGGATCTGCCACCTTTTGAAATGAAAATCGTCCAGTTTTCCCATTTTCCATATTATAGTCCAATTTGGTCTATAATCCAAACATACTGAAGCAAGCACGATTGAATGATCAAAGAATGCCACTCATTTCTGTACGGAAAAATGGCGACCCAGTGCACCATTTGCAAAATTATATATGTAACACTTCTCCTTCATACCTCCTCATAGCAGCACTAGATCAGCGGAAGAGATGACTCCGAAGCTTGAGTCGAAGATGACGGCGTCGATGCTACACCACCCGACCAAGATGAGTTATGAATAGTAATTTCGTGGTTGAAAATATAAACAGAGCTGCTGAAACTGATAACCAGCCATCTTAGCTGTTCAAGTGCGGTGGTGAGAAGTTCATAAGGTACAAGTATGGATGAATACAAGGCCAACGACTAGAATACAAGTGTGTTCTGCACAATCTAGATAAAAGGTGACCGTGCCATATGCGTGAACTACCGTGGGATCAGCTTTCTAAGCTTCGGCTATAAGGTCTTTTCGAGATCATTGTAAGCGCTCTGATTATGCCCTATCAGTGTAAAAATTAAACTAGTAAGAGCTGCAGAATTACCAGACGAAAAGTACGTTCACGACTGTTATAATCCAAAATATACTTTTTACGTACCGAGTTGCTCGTTCCCGACTATTACGATTCGAGCCCTGGACTATTTTTTACCAGAGCAAACAATTGCTGACGTATGCTGCCGACATCGACATCATCAGATTATTTTTTTCCAATTCCGATATGAAAGTAAAGCTGTAGGTGAATGCGGACAAGACGAAGTACTATCTCCAGTCCTCAAACAAGCAGTCGGTGAATTCGCGCCTCAGTACTCGTATCTAAAAGTGTGACAAAATATGACCGTTTATACTTTCTGAAATTATTTCTTTGCACACCCAAATTCTGCTTAAATTTTAAAGTAAGGCCAGTTTTCAACTATTTTCAGAAAGTTGCGTACCCTATGCACGGCTTGAATTGAGTAATTATTAAAATACTTGTCATTTCACTGATGTAATTTTGAAATAAAAACTGCCAGTCACGTCGCCAAGTAGATATTTATGTACCTTAGGGTGGTCCAAAGTAAGTAAAGTCAGAAGTCACCCCCTAGGATTGTTCTATATCGAAAAAATATACCCCAATGTTTTTATTTTGAAATCAAACAATTATTAGAGGTCGCTCAAAGCGCTCAAAGTTGTCTATGTATTTTATATGAGAAAAAGCAACTTTTCGTGGAAATGTTATAGAATTCTTGAAAATCACTATTTTTCGATAGGAAAACTTTGGTTACCTTCAGGATACTTCCAACAATAGTACCCAATTATTCATTTAACAATTTTTTAATACTAAAGATTTTTTATTTAACACCCATTGCATTTTCAAGCAATTTCTAGAGATTTCAGCGGACCAATAAAATATAGTTACAATAAAAAAATAGTAAATAAAATAATTAAGTATTATTATTGGGTATATTTTTTTCCATATACATAGAACAATCGTAGGGGGTGAGAGCATTAAAAGCCCTGCTCTATTTTTCCCCACATGCATTTTTGGACCACCCTTATGCACATACATATGCTTGAATATAAAAATATGCATCCGCATCCTTATATATCGTCGTTTAAATTACAAAACCGCGTATCAACAAAATGCGCAAAACCGCGTATGTGAGGTTCTATAAATCATTTTCTAGAGAGTAAAAACACTCTTACTTCAAAATGGTTCTCTTTTTTATAAAGCAATCGCATTTCTGGCAAGTATATTTCAGGACGAATGGCTAACGATGGAGCCAAGAGTTTGCGTGAGCTAATCCAATTTTTTGCAAAAAATGTCAGTTACGCGGTTTTGCAGAACGATCATACGCGGTGTTATACTTTAAACGACAATATACTTAGCAAGTCTCTCAAGAAATCTTTTTACCTATTCATCCTTATATGCACATACTCGTACATAAGTGGCACGTAAACACTTTTCAGTGCCTCAAAACATTTGCACATTTGTTTGTATAGAACTAGCAGCGCCTTGACACTTGGCTGTTGCACCTCTTAAGTACAGAGAAAACGCCTTCATAGAAATCACCGACACAATGGTAGTCAAAAATAAAAATCCAATTACCGTTACACACACTGAATTGAAATACAAGTAACATTGTGTTCGTAACTAAACGAAAACGGAAACGGAAACAACTCATTTGCGACCAACCCTGACTCAGCAGCGAACCGGCGACTAACATTACTCGGTGACTTTTGTTCTTTTCGCTCAGACGGAGGAGTAGGCAAACGAACAGTCTTGGAGAGTTGGTGTGAGTGAGGGTGGTGGGTGCACAAGCACTTTATTGTCGCTTGTTCTTTGACCAGTTCTTTTGCCATTGCTTCTGTTTACGGTGCGCAACTTGCTAATCCTTTCTTCCCATTATGCATGTATGTCACGTACCAGTAGTACAATCCACCAAAACAGCAGCACGAAAAGGCAGGCCACCAGTGAATTGGTTCGCATGCCTACTCATGCTCTACTTTTTTGTACCTACATATTTATGTATGTATGTACATTAGCGTGGGCCGAAAAGCCGCTATTTTTAGAATTTTGATTGGTAATAGGAAAAATATGGTTCATTATGCTTTAAAAAAAATCTGTGTGAAATGTGAAAATGTTTGGTCAATATCATAGGCTCGCCCAAGTCCATCAAAGTTCAATATGCTCAAAAAATAAAAATTAATAAATAAATTAATTAATACATTTTTTTACTAAAATTCCAATAATACATAATTTGGTATATGGATCTTTTTTGTAGAGAATCGAAGTTAGCTAAGAAAAAAAATGTTTAGTACTTGAACTTTGATGGACTTGGGCGAGCCTAGGATATTGACCAAACATTTTCACATTTCACACAGATATTTTTTAGAGCATAATGAACTATAATGTTGCTATTACCAATCCAAATTCTAAAAAAGCGGATTTTCGGCCCACGCTAATGTACATGGGCCAGTCCTGCCTGTGTAACACATTTACATAGAAACCTTGATTTCGCCGCCTTCACCTTCTTATTCTTTCTGCATTGGTTGAGTTTTTTTTCGGACGTGTAACGTGTACCGTCAATTCCTGCTGACATTTAAACTGTGATTAACATTTTTCGAAGTTTTCCTTTGTAGTTTGCCATTTTATGCGCTTCCCTAATTGCTGTTAAGTGCAGTGAAATTATTTATTACCAAGATATTTTGCAGAGGCGAAGGTGAACCGCTCACGGATCGGACGCCATTGAAAACATATTGACTCTTTTGACGGTGTACAAAAATTTTCCACTCTCACAAAATGAAAAGGGATAATGTTGACTCAATAAATTTAATTGAATGAATAAAAGGTTTACTAAATAGTTCTCGAACTGGCCGTTTACCGGCTTTTAGCAGTAGGTTAAATCTTTAAGTATGCACATCTGCAAGGTTGTTAATAAGGGAACTCATCGATTCGCGCAAGTTTTATATTTGGGCAATTAGGCAACTTTGTGCAGTGTGTTTCATGAGGACAATTTTATATTCTGTGCAATTTCAGACATTTAATTATTTGACAATGTTAATTTAAAATGTTGAACAATTGAAACTCGAATTTAAGAAAATATTTAAGTCTTACGAAAAAGCGTTGAGCACAATTCAAAATGAAAGTAAACAAAATAGTTAATTGAGGGTTGCACATCACACTGCGCAAATTCGCGCGACAAAATTTCCGCGCAAACTTGCCCTTTTTGTGCAAATAGCTTTCAATACAAATTTTGACATTTCATTTGCGAGGGTTTTAAATTGCACAGTTTGCCCAGTTTGCGCGAGTTTTGCGCTTTTAAATGTGTACCCTTAATGTAAGTCAATACAATTATTTTAATAGAAGTACAAATAATAACTTTGAAATACTAATTTCATTGCAGAAAAAAAACATGCATATGGGGAGAAATACTTGTGCCATAAAACAAGAACTTAATATAAATAATTTTTTAATTCAATTTAAAAATTAAATAAAAACCCTAAAAAAAAGATAATTAAAAAAATTAAATAAAAAATTTGCCCCTTGCCAGGAATTGAACCGCGGAAAAACCTCGCCAGTGCTCTGCTCTGTCGTTCATTGCGATTGTTGGAACGCTGCGAGCAAAATGGCATATGTACTTATGCTTTTCAATGGGCAGACTATCTCAACAACTGGGGATGATGCTACTAATATTTCTACTAGTAGACGCTGATTCATAACCTGACAATGACATCTCGTAGGACATCGCCATGTTAAAAATATCAGTCGCTAACATTGAAAAAGGATAGAATGTGATCTAGTTGGACTGAAACGCAAACTGATAGACGCATATTCATAGTCATATTTAGTACTCAACTAAGTCGAAACTATTCTAAGTCACAACTAAAGCTATTCATCGACTTTTCTGGCTAAGTACCAACTTAAAATTTAGTTTCGGCTGCAGCTGCAACTAAGTCGTAACTAGGAAGAAGTATTTTATCAAATTAAGGGAAAACAGACGAAATATGTAAAAATTAAGTTGGTAGAGGGTGAATTTGATAATATTGAATAAAGTCCAATTAAAATTTACAAAGATCGATCCATTTTAATCGGAAGATGAAATTAAATGCGTATTACAATTCGAATAAAGCTACATCACAAATTTATAATTGGAATAATTTAGATAAATTCTCAAATAATAAGTCAGTTTGCCGCTAGTTCTTTTAAAGTAAATTTGTGCATAACATTTAGATATCTACTATTTGTATGTTTCACAGCATGCTTTCGATAAACATCGACTTCACATCACTGCGGTTGTTCTGGCTATTTCACACAATTAACAAGAAAATGATACCTTATTCTTTTGCATAATCATGCAATGAAAATAAAAATTACATAAACGGATGATCAAACTTCACATTATTTAATAAAAATGTAATTTTTCCAAAATATCGTAAAGAAAAATCGATACATTTTCACACTCGTTTTGCTATATCGTAAACTAAGTCGAAACTACTTAGTAGAAGTCTGAAATGCGACTATGAATAGAGGTAAATTTTAAGTTGGTACTTAAATTTAAGTTGCAACTTTGTTAGTTTCGACTTAGTTGCTGGACTATGAATACGCGCCATAGAATATTAGTTCACAACTAGTAGCCTTACCTGCAGGTTATTGTCACTCATACGCCCAGGCAAGCGAATAACTTGGGCTTGCAGGTGAATAACAAAGCACATTTGGATCGGTGGTGGCTTTTGATATTTAATTTGTGTGCATTTTTACAAAACTCAACACCAAAAGGAATGCTTTGAATAATTTGCTTCGCAGCAATGCACAAATCAGACACTTTGAAATGGAGTCATACACAAAAAAGTTTGGAAAAAATTGTGACTGTTTTAAAGATTCGCCAAGAACGAAAATTGTTATGACTCCAAACTCCTCTCTACGTCTGCTTTCAAACTAGGGGGGGTTACTTGTTTTACAAAGTGTCTAAATGAAAAAGCAATTGAACCTGAATGCCATTTTTGAAGCCTAAGGTATTAGTTAAGGAATTAGTTAAGGAATTCCTGTATGTAAAAATGTCATCACAGGGTGCAAATGTGCTCCACAAATTTCATTGTTTGCATAGTTTCGCTTTTGCCCAACAGAGGGCACTATAAAAAGACAAGCGCCACACTTCTACCACACTGTTTTTACTTCCGGTGAGCTTTCGGCAATGTTAACCATACGCAGTGTCATAATTTTCTTTTCACCAATATGTACATTTTATTTTATACAATTGTATGAAGTGCTACCAGAGAATGTTAATGGTCATGTAATTTGTGTATTACAGCAAAAAAATATTAAGGATCAACGCGATTTCGTAGCCACTTCAAATTTGTGAATTGGTAGACTAAAACTGATTGAGCTATAAAACTGCATACCAGTTTTTTTTTTTTAAATCTGAGTAAAAAGTTTAAAATTTTGATGAAAATTCGTTGAATTCCCCTAATTTTGTATACAGTGTGAAACTTTGATTTTCTCTGCTTTGCTTTCAGCCCTTGCTAGTGTACATTCAATGCACAATTCTTGGTTTCAAACCGCATCTGTTTCCTAACATTATCTTGGCAGTTCAGTGAGTCACCGTGGCCTTCCTTGCACGTTCTTCAATGTTTGGCTTCCAGTTAAGTTTGAGATCTTCAATAACTCCAAGGTATTTCACCTTGTTGGACAGATTCAGTTTCTTACTTCGGAATCTTGGTTTAGTAAAATTAGGTAAGTTTGTTTTGTTTTTAAAAAGCATAAGGTCAGTTTTCTCAAGGTTTACGCTAGGATAACAATTTATGACTAATTGATATACCATCTTTAGAGCTCTTTTTACCTTCTTACCTTCCTTTTATTAACTCGGGATGTAACTATGTAATATTGATGCACCTAAAAGATGCAGCAATTTCTATTCCCAAGTTACATACTTGATGACAGTACGAATGCCAATTATAATAGAGAGATTTTAGTTTTTTAAGCTATAATTTTATTTTGACTGCTGCTCTCCGGCTGCATTACTGTTTAAATCGTAAAAATTTAGCTGTGTGCCGCTATCTCTACAGCACAAACTACGTAGATACTTTTGCCAGCCTTTTTGCTCTACTACTTAATATTGCTTTCACCTCAACTATTTTGAATGCGTTTTTAAATTTTCCCTTCTTTACCTATTTCCAAGCAATTTCTTGCTGATTTTTCTATGTCATTCATTTTAACTTCTCCTTTGTTGCTTTCAATTTTATTATAATTTCACTTACATCGAAGGAAAATGAACAAACGCCAGTATTGCTACATCGTCAGCTTTAGCCACTACTTCGATTCTCACTGCATACACAGCCCTGCTTTTATAACTCAATTTGGCGTGTATTAATCTGTTCCTTAGCAGAGACAATATCATCAAGTAATTTCGGATTGTAAAATCTGTAAATAAATTAAATCACATATCTAACAAATTATGAAAGAAAATGTGGTTTATGTGAAGTAATTTGATCGAAACGAATATAGTTTTGGACGTTTATTAGATGAACGATCCAAACAAAAAAACATTTTTTTCTTCTATGTGCTGATCTATTCTGTTTCAATTTTGTTGCTTGTAAGCAAAAAAAAAAAACATTTTTGTTCAGTAAAGAAACAATTCATAGTAACAGGAATGAGTGAGATCAAACTGCTGATGTTTCATATTTCTATTAGTTGTTGGAATAATCGGATATTAGGCTTAGAGGCATTTTACTTTTGACCTCTTCGTACAGATTTCGATAGTATTCCAGTGTTCTTGTCAATTCAAGTTGAAATATAGCGTGCTATTAGGTAAAATTTAGAGTTTCAATTTGTGTGTACGCAGTTACGTAATGAATAAACAAAATTACAGCAAAAAATTATTTCAAAGTAAAACCCAGCAAATGTAAAGTTGAAATCTAAAAAAATTCTTTTTTACTAAATTGCTTCTCTAATTTTATTTTGCGGTCCCTAAAAACTAGTTAATAACAATTTTTTTTTTTTTATTATACTCTCCTTGTTTGTTATTCAAACAATTTGAAAAACCATTTAACACCTTTGGTAAACAAAAAAAGCGATGTAAGGTCATTAACATGATTCGAACATCAACTTACTTATTTTTTCGGTATCGATACAAGTGAACAGAGATTTGCCAGTTGCTGCAGTTTCAATACACCTCAAACACAAAAAAAAAAACGACAAGAACGCATAAATAGTACTTCACTGATTACCCGTGCACTCTTAAATTGCTGAGACTGATGTTGCGCAATGTAAGAGCAAACTTTATTTTTTCATGGCTGCATAATTGAAATGGTAAATATAGCGATATTTAAACATGACAATCGATAAGTGTAAACACAATTTGGGAAACTACAGAGCTCAGCAGTGTATATTAGCATTTTTTTCGTTGTAGGAGCGTAGACAAACTTACTTGGTTCATGAAGAAGAGCATTCAAATTTGACACGTTGGCAAACGTCAAATAAAAATATTAACCTTAGTAGCATTGACTTGGATTAACGAAGTGTGAAACTATATAAAAGCATTTTGGGGTTGGGAAAGAAGTTTAGATTAGCTCACGACGTCGATGGATAAGCATAGCAATACTTAAAAGTAAACAAAAGCAAATTAGATCGCCAGAAACCACTGTAAGAATGTGGTTCTCATTAAAAACTAGAATCTGTGCCTTGTTGGCATTAACAGCAACAACAACAACAACTTACGCTGAAGAGTATCTTCTCGCACCACCAGCAACGAGTTATGGCATACCTGACTATAGGCAGATACGCTCTCTTGGGAATGAAGGTGCCTATGGTAGTAATGATCTGGTTGGACTTTCTACAGATTGGAGTGGCATTACGAGTGATCTGAGTGGACTAAGCTCTAGTTACGGTCCGGCTCCTAGCGGTGTGGGCGGCGGCAGCTTGAGTGCAAGTAGCGGCATAAATGAGATTTCCAGTAACGGCAATGCCTACACGAGTGCCCTCAATGGCTTTACAAATTACGGTGGCGATCTCAGTGCACTCCAATCTATACAACAAATACCGGTGTACTCCACATTGCAACAAGTTCAACAAGTGCCTGTTGTGTCGAGTGTGCAAACCATACAACAAGTGCCCGTCTTAGCTCAGCAACCGGTGGTGGTGGAACAGCCAGCGCTTGGTGTAGAAGGCCGAAGTTTAGGTGGCGCTGGCATTGGTGCACTCGGTGGCTTGGCAGGCGGCGGCGGCGGCTTCGGTGGTGGCTTTGGTGGTGGCTTCAAACGCTACCGCACCAGCGTACACATCCGTTCGCGCGGCTTTGGTGGCGGCTTAGGCGGATTCGGTGGACTTGGTGGTTTGGGTGGTTTCAAAGGTGCTGGTGGTGGCTTTGGTGGCGGACGCTTTAAGGCGCATTATGCGGAAAGTGGTGGCTTTGCAGGCGCCGGTGGTGTGGCTGGCGCTGGTCTACTCGGTGGTGCGGCTGGAGGTTTGTTAGGTTAAGGGAGAGAGAGAGAGTGAGGTGCTAAGCTGAGTTTTGTTTTGTTTAGTTATATTTTTAGGTTAATGAATTTGAAAATAAATAGTACGGAAATTAAAAATTTGGCACTGCGTCATTAATTCGGCAAGAAGCTCGAAAGGTTAGCTAGTAGGAAAAGCTTTAAAGCATCACTTTTGAACGGCTGCTCCGTTTGGACTAATTTAAGGATTAAACAGATTGTTATATTCTGAATAAAGTTGTTACAGGGAAAAAAATGTAAATCTAGAAAACTCGAAAATTTTTAAGTGATTCGAAATTTTTGTACGAACCCTGAAAATATATTTATTTAAGGTCATTCAAGTTTGTGAAAAAGAGTACCACTAAATATCGTTGAAGTCTTATTATTTTGGAAATTCGTTATTTTTCGATCTGATTCAAATAGGGCCGTATATGCAGTGAGAGGCAGCCCACAGGGAGGAGTGTTAACACCGTTAGTATGGCTCATGACCGTGAAAAAACTACTGGTAAAGCTACACTCCCAGAGAATTAAGGCGGTGGCTTACGCCAGTCATTAGTGAAACTATGGAGCTGGCTCTAAAGACGGTATATTCTATCTTTGCGCAATCCCTGAGAAAACTGACCTTATGTTTTCCATAAATAAAACAAAATCGCGTAATTTTAGTAAACAAACGTTTCGGGGAACGGAACTGTATCTGTGAAACAAAATAAAATACCTTGGAGTTATTCTGGATCCCAAAATTGACTGGAAGCTAAATATTGAAGGACGTGTAAGGAAGGTCACGGGGACTGTCTATGCAGCCAAGAAAATGTCAGGCATCAGATGGGGTTTGAAACCAAGAATTGTGTATTGAATGTACACAGCTATAGTCCGACGCATACTCTCTAATGGGGCGGTCACCAGCCCTTAATAAGGATTACGTAGCTAAAAGCTAAGCAGAATTCATAGGCTGACGTAAAAGGTGCAATTGGATCCTGCCCGAATGATGTTTTGAACGTTCTGCTAGATTTATTACCGATGGATATCTTTATAGAAAAAATCAGATGATAAATGCGTCATCTACTGCATGCCTTGGGGCTCTGGAAGGAAATACCGATTGGGCACGGTTCCATTTTAGATGCACTCCCGCCTGAAATTAAAGCTCAGTCCTCTGACTATATCCTGTCTACGACCTAAATTCACCACAAACCCCGTACGAAATTCCCAAGCTGGACTTAAGGAAAACTCCAGCCCCCCTTAACTGTCTTTACAGATGGGTCAAATATAGAATGCGGGGTTGATGCGGGGGTTTTCATTGAATAATATGACTCAATGTTATTATTTCGCCTACCAGGCTATATAAATTTAATTTAAATTTTGACTGTTATACTGCGGTATTCAAACTGTTTGTAAATTCAGAGTTGGGAATGAACAATTTTTCTGAATTTTCCATTTTTAAAACACCAATGGTAACCAAAAACAAACGAACCATGCGCTGATGCACTGATTGCTCTAGCGATGCGTTTCGATAACTTTTCGAATGCCTTTTGAAAAGTATACATTGTCAACATTTTGTAGTTCGGCGTCATGGGACATTATACTTTGTACGTATGCAAAGCAATTGACGTTTTGGAAGTCAGCCGTTGTCGCTGCCGACGGTAACAAAATCAGCAGTCACTATTTCCACGTGGCTTTGTGTTTTCAGGAAGCGGAATGGGAAAATTTGGGGATCCATCTTTTCGCTTGTGTATTTTTATTTATTTTTTTTGTTATTCAGCTGTTGCGAATTTCGTTTAGGTTCGGGCTAATTTTAAATACTGATACCTTGTTCTTTGCCGAAAATGACTGATGTAAATGTGAGCGTGTTTTTTTTTACATCATGCATAGGAAACATCTATCAAAATGGAAAATATAAAAAAAAAGTTTTGTAACTTTCAAACTGATTGCAAATTTTTTACACATATTCAACCTTTTTTCGCAAAAGTCATTATGGATTTAAAAAATTACAACATTATTCTTTCCAAAGATATATGGGCAATTCTCAATTAGTTCGAACTTTCGCATGACTCGCCAGTTTTTATTCGGACACATAATTTTCGCTGGTTTATTAACAAAAATCAGGTTACATACAACAAAATGCAAAACCGCGTATGTGAGGTTGCATAAATTATTTGCTAGATAGTAAAAACACTCATATTTCAAATTGGTTTTTTTTTTTTTATAAAGTAATCGCGATTGTGGCTAGTATATTTCAGGCCGAATGGATAATTATTGCACGGTTTTGTACTTTAAAGGACGATATGTACATATGTACATAATACATACATCTGCTTTTGCTTATGGTTATATTTTTTGTTCGTTCTAATTGTATTTATGTTATTTTGTATTCGATAATAATATCCAAAAAAATATCGATAGCAAAACCGATAAAAAGTTTCGATAGCGAAATTGATGATAATATTGGTAGCAAAATCGATTAAAAAATCTATAAAATATCAACAACAAAATCGACAACAAAATCGACAATAAAATCAATAAAAAAAATCGGTAAAAATATCGATCACGAAATCGACAAATAATCGATAACAAACATCGATTAGAAAATCGATAAAAATATCAACAATGTCGATAAAAATATTGATAACAAAAACGATAAATAATCCATAACAAAATCGCTAAAAAATCGATAAGAAATCGATAAATAACCGATGACAAAATCGATAAAATATCGATAACGAAATCGATGGCAAATTCGAAAAAAATTTCGATAGCAAAATCGAGAAGAAAATCGTTAACAAAATCGACAAAAATATCGATAACAAATCGATAAAAAGATAGAGAAATAATCGATAACAAAACCGATAAAAATATCGATTATTATATCGATAAGTCCCGAGAATCCCGAAATCTCTAAAATCCCAAAATAGTTCCCAGATGGAGTTACCTTTATTTTAATATTCCTCTATCTTCATCTTTACTTTTATCGGTATCCTCATCCTCATCTTTATATTTATCTTTATTTTTACTTGTATGTTTATCATATACTTCATATAGATATTCCCCTTCACCTTTGCCCATATATAAGTAAAGTGTTTAAATTTACCTTGGTCTTCATTTTTGCCTTTATCTATACGCATCTTTGGTTTTGTTTTTATTTTTACTTTTGCCTTTATCCTTTTCTTTATCTATGTACGTACTCACTTTTACTTTCACTCCTGTATTGGTCTTTTTCTAAGTGTTATTCTTTAATATCATATGTACATTCAAGAAGCACTTGCTTTCGTCCCAGCCATTTCCGTTGCACCATTTCCGTGTGCAATTTCCGTTGAATTTGCCAATTTACTCCCAACCAACCAGCCGCCGCTAAAGAAGTTTCAAAAATCTCTCGGAAAAATATTACAATAAGAATTGTTGCATATATTGTAAAAAAAGCAGCAGTGCCACTACTTTTTGCCGGAGGTGTACATACATACATACATATGCATATGCTTCTAAATTCCGTCTCAACTAGCAAGCTTAGCGAAGACGGTGCATTCAGTCTAATTGAGGTTGTTTACGGTCACTACTAGTGCCTTGGTTTTAATCCACCTCGTTTAAGCAAACTACCTCTCCGGACGTTACCCACGTACCCGCTGCGCGGTAATAAACGCCCAATGGACTTCCGGTCTGTTTAATTCACTTCCGGTGGAAACCAGAACTCGGTAATTGTACCTAAAGATAGAGCAACCCCGACTTGGTGATATAGATATTTTTTGTTTTCCAATAAAAACTCACTCATTTAAGAAGTCCAGGACGAGTTGATGTTCGAAGGTCACTTTGAGGTTGAAAGAGGCATTTCCGAGCCAAAAGTGTCAAGCAAAAGTTACATATTTTTATCCTCAGAATCGGAATAAATGGATTTCCGGTCAGTTTAATCCACTTCCGGTCGCAACCGGACCATTTGATGATGTAGTCCACCAGTAAATTAATTTCAGTATTTATTAAAAACCGGTGTTTTTAAAACATTCGTAGCCAAAGAGCTTTAATTTTTATGAAGTTTTATAACAACTCAGCAGAGAAGCAAAAACATTACATAGGACCTTTCTATATTAAGGAGTGTAATTGCAAATGTCTGGAAAATTTTAAGATGCCTGTTGTGCCATGTTTTTAGTGCCTTCGTTTTAGGACTTTTGTTTGTATTTTATCAACTCATACGAAATATAGATTACAAAAACCACCCTGTGTTCGCAACAGCTATGCATCCCTCTTCCACTAAACAACCGTTATCACAGAGTTGCTCGCAAAGACATGCTCATTTCAACCCTAGAATACTCGGCATTGCCAATTGCATCAAACGTCAGCCGCTGACAGTTGCCATCAGAGCGCAAAAAAGAGCGACACTTTGCCAGAGTGCAACCAACCTCTCACTGTCAGCGCTCCTGCGGTCCATTCGAAACACGGAACTCGGAATACAATTCAGAAATGATTCGCGTTTGAGACGGATGGGTAACGTGGCACGGTTGTGTTGGTTAGAGTGTTGGACGTGAAGCCAAAAAAATATATAAAAGAAATTACAAAGAAATATTCTGCATTTTTCACAGGGAGTCTGCCAGCCTACATACGTCCTAGACTGATATGAGGAATTTCGGTTAGTGCAAAGTGCGTAAAAATATTATTGAGTTTTGCAAAAGCCAAATGCATCACTCGGTCGTTTACTATTTGGCGTTGGTGATCTGTGTTGGTTTGCTCCGCAGTACTTCAGTTCTGAGGTCGTTGATACTTTCGATTCACTAGCAGACCCCCTCGCAGCAGATTAGACAAGCGTGCAAAAAACACGTCTACAGCTAAAAATAGCAGACCAAAAAATTGCTGTTGTTAAAAATAATTCGCTCGGAGCATTCGAAACAAGTGAAGTGACGTGAATTGTAAGATTTCGTACGAAAATAAATACCGTACGCATTTTTCGAGTTGCAATTGTGCTCAAAAGATTACAAAATGAGATGTTAAAATAATTATAGTATATGCTTCGATGCATACATACATACATACTACATAGGTGGGTAATATGAAAACACAAAAAAGTTTCATAATTTAAATTTTGTCTCGAAGACGGCAGTGCTGGCGTAGCTGAGGCGCTTTGGCTAAGGCAAGCAGGCAGGCAGGCAAGGTGGCAAAAACCCAATGTGACAGTTGTGCAATTTATGAAAAGGGTGTAGTGACGTGTAGACGAGTGCTCGGTTCACATAACTATAAAATTGCAACAACAACAAAAGTATACTTATATTAAAAGAATATTTAGTAAAATAAAATCAAAATCAACAAAACAAAATAGAATTTCTAGCTCGCTAATACACACTGAAACCTTGTAATTGCAGATTTATGTGACACATGCGAACAAACCAAAAGCAAAGAAAGAAGCAAAGACCGAGGGGTGCAACGTGTTTTGTGTACACAGTGGGCAAACACATACATACCTACATACACATATGTACATATGTATGTACGTAGATTGATTTGTTTGTTCATAAATACCAACCAGTGAGTGTTTCATAAAATTTTAATTTAGTGTGTAATGATTTGTGTGCGATTTGTTTGCTGAAGTAACTAAATACAACTAGCCAAGGCGAGAAGAACAACCGAGCACAGAAACAAGCCCCTTCTAAATTTCTTCTGCTGAGGTAAGTGTAATAATCCTGCATGTACATGTAAGCTTTTGTTTTTGTACTACCGCTACATTCTTCTTCTTTATTGGCACTGTCCAAACCAGCACGCCAGTCGTTTCTCTTCTCTGCCAACCGACGGCAATTTAAAATGCCAAGTGAAGCCAAGTCCTTCTGCACCTGGCCTTTCCTACGCAGAGGACGCCTTCCTCTTCCTCTGTCATCAGCATCGCGACCCGCGTTGAATATTTTCAGAGCTGGAGCGTTTCTGTCCATTCGAACGACATGCCTCAGCGATATACACCAGCATCGGCATGATTAGCGACTTATAGAGTGAGATTTTTTTTACGACGAGAGAGGACTTTACTGCTATATTTCCTACTCAGTCCAAAGTAGCACTTGTTGGCAACAGTAATTTTGCGTTGGATTTGAAGGCTGACATTATTATTGGTGTTAATGATGGTTCCCAAATAAAGCTTTTTAAAACTCATTACTGTCAACAGTGACGCGTGTGTCAAGAGATTCGTTTTGTCTATTGACCTCGCTCACCACCAGACCTATGCGTTTTGCCCTTGTTTTTAACCGATAATATCGACATCGTCGGCATACGTAAGCAATTGTAAGCTCTTGTAAAGCATTGTGCCAGAATGGTTCAGTTCTACGGCTCTTGTTATCTTCTCCAACATCAGATTAAAGAAATCACAAGAAAGGGAGTCTGTAACCTCATTTGGTATCAAGCGGTTTGGAGAGGTCCTTCCCAATTCCGACAGATCTGGTGGTATTGCTCAACGTCATTTTACACAGCCATATTAGTTTTGCGGGGATAGAAATCTACAAATATATAGTGAGTGTCGATCCTTTTCTCGCGGGTCATACCCGTTGACGGAGTCTCTCTCCCACCACAAGTCCAACACCAAATTTCCGCTCTTTCACGTGGCAACTGCAGTAGACGTCGCAAGGCTCCACGCTTACCTTGCCTTGCACCGTCCATAGCATTTCTGAGATGGCAGTGTTGTCCAGCCTATGTCTTCCCGCAGACATCAACCAGCCGGGCAGAGGCACCTTCCCCATTAAGGACCCGGAAATTCAAGGTGAATGCCCTCAAATCATAGTCCTTTATCTCAAGCTAGCTTTAGCAGTCATTATCCGTCAATGCAGTGACGTCATATTGAGTTGATATTTTTCTTATGGAACACAATTTTTTTTTCTCAGCTCTTATAGCTGTCAGAGAAAATAAAATATGGAATTAAAATGCTTTGGCAAATACTCCACTGCACTACTGCCATATACACACATACACACGAGTAGATATATGCATTTATTGAAATATATGTCTTCTTCCACTAAACGAAATTAAAAAAAAAAAAAACAAAGACCTAACTTGTCATATATGTAAATACATGCACATCTATGTAGACATTCCTTCAAAAGTATCTCCTTCCTTTCATTGAAATTCCTTTGCTGACGCATGCAATCTCATACTGAGCTGTGTCGCAACAACGGCGGAAATTTACAAGTGCAACTGCACTGACATTGTTAACGAAAGTGTAAGTATCAAAAACGCACAAACGCACATACTTATAATAAAATTATACAACTATAAAATACATACTATATGTAGTAAAAGTTCTTAATAATTTAAAAGGTCGTACGTATATGTAGTACAGACGCTCAACAACGAATGCTTAGAACTATGCAACTCGAACTTAGAGGCTTCTTGGTGTGCAAAAACGAAAAACTGAAAATCTGTAATCAAAGTCAAACTAAAATAACTGATTGTTGTGTGGCAAAAGTTGGCAGTAAGGCATCAAGTTATCCACTGGATCATACTATATATCCATGTATGTATGTATGTTTGTCTTATATATATGGATGTATAATAGGGTGGTCCTTAAATGTAGCAAGACAATTTTTACATCAGATATCGCATATAAATGGTGGTCCCGATTGGATGCGGTTAAGGCGTGTCGCACAGGGGTTAAAGTTCAGATTACCCTATGAAGATGTCATAACCGACTCAAATCGGGACCAAAATTTATATGTGATATCCTCGACTTTAGTAGTTTCGATTTTGGGTATTCAATGAAAAAAAAATATCTTTAATTTTTGGAGTCCAATCGGGACCACAATGTATATGTGATATCTGTGAGAATGAAAATGAAATGTGCATTTGATTTTTTAAGCACCACCCTAATGTGCATATATGTAAGTATGAAAATATGTATGTATATTAGGCTACATCACGAGATGTGAAACAAATTTAAAAGCAAAACTTTTCATTTTGGTACCATAAACCTCGTATGGTTCGGTTAAAGCCTATCAGCGTGTTGGATAAAAAATGTATAGGTATTTGTAAGGGCCTAAATCGGAAGGACCTTGCTGAGATGTGAAATCTAATGCTCCTCGCATAGTCTTCCTTCTAATCATTAGACCGGACATTTGTTAAAAAATGCTTGATTTTTGTATGTTCACTTTCATTCCAGCATATTCTTTTAAATTCATTGAATTTGGACTGATTACTGCCATAATTCTATTCAAAAGAGTTAGACACTCTTTACCTATGTAGCTTCGGCTTTGTTTTGCAGGACGTTAGATTTATAAAGGCGACTTGCTCGCCTTGGAAGTGCTGTGTCCCTACACCGCAAAAGGCGGCATAACTTCACCCCTCCTTTGCTTGCGTAGAATCAATATCACTCTATCCAGTAGCTCGTTTCTGTAACTCTTCTCTACCGATTATTTCTCTACTGGTAGAGAATATACGTGAGAGAATTGTTACAGAAACGAGCTACAGATGGCGCTAACGCACCGCCTGGGCTTTGCGTTCATTAGGCCACGCCTTATTTTTTGTATACAAAATGGCAACTTATAATCGGAATTAATTCTTTTTCTCGCTACGGGGCTTCCTATTTTTCCATCCTGTCCTTGGTCATAATTAAAATGCCTTTGGACAATACTGTTGACGCCATATTCATAAGTTTTGGAATTTTTGAGAACTTATTTATTCCAAATTGACATGAACGAAGTGATGTCACCACCAATAAATCGGTGAGTGGCCAATTTGTTGCCATTGACGATTGTTGCCTATTTCCCATGTTTTGCTTGGTGGGTAAGGACTATATAATTTTTGAAAATCGATAAAAAAATAGTTCCCCACATCTACACTTTCTACATACATATGTATATGTAATACTTCTATATTGGCAGTAAGCAAACTTCCTAATGTGTAACGATTTCGAAATCAAAGCTAGATAGTATAGTACCGTTTTTGTAAATGTATTATGTACGTGAGTGCCGTTTTCGTTTATGTGTTGTGTACATGTTTACTTATACACGTATGTGTTCCTCTTGTTTCATACGTGTTTATTGATATATCTGTACTGTAATGTTTTCGGACGGTACTAGCTTTTACTGCCACTATAGGAGCATTACATATATGACTTTCTACTACTGCCTTCTGTCAAATTTCGGTTTTAACTTTGTCCCGTTGTCTCATGTGGGCAACTTGCTGTGTTAACATTTCATTTCCAAAATGGCATCAAGCGAATCATTTCGTAGTATTTGCACATTAAAATCACTGAAACAGTTGAAAATATATATAAAATGAAGATTTTGTTGTCAAAGTTCGAAATGACAGTTGTTGGTGAGAAATTCGGCAAGCCAGATATGTTTCAACAGTGGAATTTTACGGTCTCCACCTGACATTTCTGTTTTAACCAGGGACGTGAACCGAATGAAAAATTTGGTCGGTTCGGTTCAGCGGTTCGAACCGTTTTCGCACTTTTGGATTGGTTCATCAAAGCGATTTTTTGGTCTTTGAACCGGGGTTTCGGTTCAGTTCAACGGTTCGGAAATAAGAAAAAAAATTTCTGTCAAATGAGATGGGTTGCCTTTACATTTGATATTGCCACACGGTAAACAAACATGGTATTACCATATCTAACAGAAAGAAAAAAAGGGGGCAAATTTATCAATTGAAAATTGGTCGAAACGAACCTTTAAAATTTTATGAAAAGTGGTTCGGTTTTCGGTTCGGATCAAACATTAGTGGAAAATTTCGGTTCGGTTAATGGTTCAGTTAGAGTATAAAAAAAGCGTTTTCCGTTTCAAAACCGGTTCACGTCCCTGGTTTATAACACAGCTTTTTTTAAGAGAATCTGTTGATACGGAGTAAAGAAAGAACTCCAAAACTTACTGTAGAGAACAGGAAATTCAGCAAATGCAAAAAAAAAACAACAACGAAACAGTAGAGTGGGTTTCTGTAGGGCTCCAGCAGTCGATAGGAGAACAGTTATGTACCTTAAAGTGTATTACAGTTTGAAAAAAGGCCGGAATATTCTTCAAAATTGCCTCAGGTTCGTGTTCATCCCTCACGGGGTCTACAGTCAACATTGGCGAAAATAATTTCAACGTCGATGTTGTTCCATATTCTTCTGTGTGGAAATGTCTTCCGCTATTTGTTGAGCTTCAGCGAACTAAACACTTTTCCACAGTCTCTGTGGATACATCGTCGGCAAAGGTCGATGTACAGTAGTAAAATCGTAACCAATATCCCGGCCGTATTCCTAATAATATCCAATGTTTATCAGCGGTTTTGGCCAGCGGTCCAAATAAAATATTATTATCCGACACTACGAGTCGGAATAGTTTAACCTTTTTATTGCGATACAGTCTAATGTACATATATACATACAGATGTATTTATATATGAATTTATGGTGCAGCAGCAACCCCCTGTTTACGCAATTTTAATTCTTAAGGTGTCTCTTAGATTGATGGCATTCAATTGGTATTATGACGTGGTTGTTTCAAACTCACATACATACGCACTTATTTATTTATATTTGTGTACATATGTTTAGATTTTTTAGAAACATATTAGCGCTAAATGCTTCAGTCATGGGCTGCATGTTACCGCCATTAAATTGATGTGCAAGCAACTCGACGCATTCGCTTTAACTATTCGTGCTAACCCATACTTATTAACATACATATGTACATTGTATGCGCATAAAGGCACACATGAGTTAAAATGCACATGTAAAAAACGTTGTGTGGCGTCATTCCATTAGTAACATTAAATTAACTAGTTCAAGGTCTTGAAACGTCCTTTTCCACAACGATTCCGGCAATGTGTTTTCTTGCATTTAGTTTTTCCTTTCCTTTTATTATTGTTAAATTTGCGTAAATGTACAATACATAAAAACATATTATGTATTTATGTATATACATACATCCATATACAAAGATATGTACAGTACGCCCTCGGTAAAAGTGCCGGTGAAATATGTGGCTGTTTCGTTGATTGAGGTTGTTGCAATAGCTGAGTCACAAAACAAAATGGAAATAAGACCATATGACCTTATTGCGTATGGTTTACTAAGATTACATTTTTTTGAGAATACGGGCAAATACGAGCTCACTAGTGGTAAATATTTGTGTGTTGCTTTAATCGAAGCATTGCGTTAATTGAGTGTTGCTTTTACTGAGGGCGTACTGTACGAGTATATGTATATGAGTTCAATGTCAGTTATCAGCGCACCCCCATCTAGAGCAATAAAAACAACAGCTCGAAAAAAATCGCAAGTTGAACGTGGCATACAAACGGGAGTGTCGAGCATGGACTCCAGCACGTACATACAGCTGCATGTTTTGGAAAATGAAAACTGCTTTCGTATGCAAGCGGCAGACTGAATACGAGGGATGTACGAGCGTTTGGGATCAAATAAGAGGAACACGTTGTATTGTTTTTCGTTTTATTCCTTTTTTGTTTCCTGTTATGTGCGTGCACAATTAGCTTTTCATTCAACGCGTTCATTCGTTTGATTAAATACTTAAAAGATTGGTAAGAGAAAAACCCCGTTAAGCCAATGGTAATGGTAAAAAACCAACGCTTCTCATTCTGCAATTGGGAAAATTTCATGTGTATCTTAATATATGCGTACATACCTAAAAAAAGTGCCGCGATTTACTTAGTTGGTTGGTTACATACTTAGCGGTTGGTTGGTTGGGAGTAAATTGGCAAATTCAACGGAAATGGTGCAACGGAAATGGTTGGAGCTGAAACAAGTACTTTTTGCTAATAAAAGGCTAAAGAATAAGACTTAAAAAAGACTAATATAAAATGAAAGTAAAGGTGAGTACGTACATGGATAGAGAAAAGGATAAAGGCAAAAATAAAAATAAAAACACAAAATGAAAACAAAGATGCGTAAAGATAAAGGCAAAAATGAAGGTAAATTTATACACTTTACATATATGTAAGGGTAAAAATGAAGGAGAATATGTAGGTGAAGAAAATGATAGACATAAAAGTAAAGACAAAGAGGAGGATGAGGATACCGATAAAAGTAAAGATGAAGATAGAGGAAGAAAGATTAAAATATAGGTAATTATAGAGAAAAGGATATTGACAAGAGACACCGAGATTCAATCTGGGAACCAGGGGCGGATCCATATTATACATACATATGCGCCATATTAAAACACCCCCCGTGCGTCCGCCACTTACTACACGTAGTTTAACACACAAACCCCCGCTGGATCCGCCACTGCTGGGAACTATTTTGGGATTTTAGAGATTTTTGAGATTCTCGGGACGTATCGATATTTTTATAGGTTTTGTTATCGATTTTGTTATCGTAATTTTTATCGATATCGTTATCGATTTGGCTGTCGATATTTTCGGAACTTGTCGGTATTATAATCGGTATGTTTGTCGATTTTGTTATCGATTTGTAATCGATATTTTAAACGATTTTGTTATCGATATTATAATTGGTTTTGTTATGGATATTGTTATTTGCTATGGATTTTGATATCGATTTTTTTATCGATATTTTTATCGAATTTGTTATCAATATTTTCATCGATTTTGTTATTGATTTTGTCATCGATTATTCATCGATTTTTTTATCGATATTTTTATCGATTTTGCTATCGATATTTTTTTTGATGTTAGTACAGTGAAAGCTCCCATAAGAGGACACCGATGGTCACCTACTTTTTGTTCGCCTATGGGAGATGTCCGCTTATGGGAATTTTGTAAAAAATAATCTTAATGTTCAAATTTAAAAAATGGAAATTGCAGGTTCCTAAACTTATAAAGCTTATCCTTGAATCGATATAAACAGAATGAATGGTAAACAAATTCAAATTTATGGCGTTCCCTTTTCTACCGACAAAACTCATTGCCAGCCGCGCTCAAGGCCAAATTGTATCTAGAAAAAAAAACATCTTTGGATATGGGCGTATGTACTTGAGTACATATACATACATATGTACATGCGCAAGAGTCAACATCAGACTAAAAAACAATTAAAGTTTACCGCTTATTAGAGCTTCGCGTCCGCTTATGGGAGATCTTTTTTCATAAAGAGACATGTTTGAGTCTCCGCGTCCGTTTATCGGAAAGTCCGTGTATGGGATAGCATTTTGTATGGGAAAACACCAAAAATTGTGCGTTCCCAAGAATGTGTCCGCTTATAGGAGATGTCCGCTGATTAGAGCGTCCGCCTATGAGAGCTTTCACTGTAGTTTGATGTTAGTTGTAATTTTTATAACAAAGGATACTGGTAATCCGGCCATGCATTGTTTCATCTACCCCTTTGTCTCGGGTGGAATTGTCGTTCAGAGAAATCGACGTGTTCTCAAAAGTCCAAACTATAAGGGATTTCTTCATTTTAGATATGGGATTTTGAAGAGTATGTAGAGTGGATATTCATTGTTGATAGCCATATCGATGGCAATATACATAAGTCTCGGCTGCTGGTCTGCTCCCACTATTGGGGATATACCTATGCATCCCAGCAGAACCGACCTAACGCATTCTCCAATACACTTACAAAATTGTAAATTAAAACAAACACATTTGCACATTAGCGATATTCATACTGCATTCTTTATGTAAAAGAAAGAGGAAACTGCACGCACGTGCATCGAGTACGCGTTAGATTTGTCGCGAAGCCCAATGTAAAATGATGGAAAGTTTTTGAGTTTCTCATTCAAACTTTTTGTAGTACCAAACTTTTTGTATATAACGCGTTGGTTAACAGAAAGAGTTCTTACTCGGATGACTTGCTGCCATTGAAGCTGTAGTCAACGCTACAATACGTTCTTGACAAGCATATTATGAAGGGTGTTAGGAAGGAATAGCAGGGAATATGCCATCCTAAACTGGGGCTTTGTATGTACGTATGGAAGACCGAAATAACCCACTGCACTATGGGTAGTTGGATCAGTTTTTTTGGCAAAAAGTTGTGTTTCGTCCTTGCTATTTTATAAAGGAATCCTCAAACCAATTAACGGTATCTTTTTTTTTATAAAAAACGAATAAATAAATAGTTTTTGCTTGCATTTTTAATTTAAATATTTAGAAAAAACTGCATTCAAACTTTTTCAGTAAAACTTTAATCAAAAAGTTGCCCATTAATATCCATCGACCGTCAAGATAGAGTTTTTTTTGCGGGAAATCATATGCCAATCAATAAAAATGACATGTTTTTTCAATAATCTACTTGTTACAACTAATTATTGCCACAGAAAAGGATCAAATTACCCATCGTGCACTGCTTCGATAATAGTAAATAATGTTAAGCCATAGAAACGTGACTAAGAAAAATAATAAGCAGAAATATTATAGATGCGAATGCATCGTCGGGCATGTGTAGGAAGTGGGCGCCAGTGATGATGTCCTTGCAGCCAGTGGTGGTTACAAAAATAGTCGCTTCCTTGCATGCCTCTTCCATTGTGGTAACTTCATAGCCTTCCATTGCAGCCTGCAAAGCGATTATGGGATCGATTTCTGTTACAATAACACGTCCGCCAATGCCTCGCAACGCCTGTGCGCAACCTTTGCCGACATCACCGTAGCCGGCGACGCAGCATACTTTACCAGCGATCATGACGTCTGTGGCGCGCTTAATACCATCAATTAGCGATTCGCGACAACCGTATAGATTATCGAATTTACTCTTCGTCACCGAGTCGTTAACATTGATGGCAGGAACACCTAGTCGACCTTCCTTCATCATTTTGTACAAATTATGTACACCGGTTGTGGTTTCTTCGCTCAAGCCCTTGATGTCTTTGAGGTACTGTGGGAACTTTTCGTGCACCAAGTTAGTCAAATCGCCACCATCATCGAGGATCAAATTCAATGGCTTACCATCAGCGAATACCAGGGTCTGCTCAATGCACCATAAATATTCCTCATCGGTCTCACCCTTCCAGGCATAAACTGGTACGCCAGTCTTCGCGATAGCTGCAGCTGCATGATCTTGTGTACTGAATATATTACAGCTTGACCATTGAACTTCTGCGCCCAGCTCCACGAGTGTCTCTATCAATACGGCGGTTTGTACTGTCATATGGCGACAGCCAGCAATACGTGCACCCTTCAACACCTTTTGTGGTCCATACTTCTTACGAATGGCCATGAGGCCAGGCATCTCATTCTCCGCGATTATGATAGCTTTGCGGCCATATTCAGCAAGGTTGATATCGGCAACTTTGTATTGTGGCTTCATTTTATCCTATTTGCGTTTGAGTAGAAACTGAAGAATTAATTTAAAAAATAAATAATTGTTGCCGATTTAAGGATATAGAACTATATTATTTGAATTTGGCGCAAATTCACATTCAGAACTCACAACCGGCTTGAATGGAGATGAAGGAAAAAGTAAATAGCTCTGAAAAGCTCTTCGGGGGCTGACATCAGCAGACTGTGGAACTACAATCTCAAGCAGCGCCTTTCCTAAAACTAATTATGGTCCATTCAGCCTAACCATAGCCCTTGTATGTACTTCGATAAATCTTGTTCATAATACAACCTTCAAACTCTCTTACGAATTTCTAAAAAGAATCGACGCTTCCTAATGAGCTTACGATGTTTTCCAAAGTTCTTAAAGCCACTCTACACTTTTCGTATATTTCACACTCTGCATAAATATTCAATTTGAAGTGTTGTTTACAGTAGCTCTAGCGATTTTAATCACAGTTGAGAAATTTAATATCTACCTTTTTAATATTTTTTTTTTTTTGGCGCTCGCATATTTTCATTCATGCCACGTTGGCCAAATTCGCTGAAATATCGTAATTTGCAACAACCCACATCGGCAGTGCATGCCAAAGGCCGTCTGCTGGGCAATTTATTTTTTTTTATATGAGAGTGTTTGTCAAAGGGCATTGAGGAGAGGGGTATTGTATGGGGATATGAAATATGAGAGCAGCGACTTTGTGCGACGTTAAATAAACGCAAAACAAAGTAGCGGAAAAAATAAGTTTCCATTTTGTCTGCAAGTGTCCACATTCGCCTACATCGTATCATTAGAGCTGTATATTTATTTATTTATTTGTGGTTGCCTAGCGGCGAATGCACCAAATAACTACTTAAGCCGGGGCGCGCCGCAATGGTTCTTTCAAACTGTTCCACTCATTTGTTTACGTTGAAAGCGTGAAGATGTACGGGTACTTGACATTAGGGTGGTCCTTGAAACATCAACATCAAAATTGTGTAGGAGCACCCTTTATTTGGTTCTACGTACAAATTAAAGACGCCCACGAAAATTTAAAAATTTTATAAAGCTTTTTAGGGGTTGCTACCTGGGTTAGAAAAAAATTAAATTAAAAACAAAATCGCGAAAATTCTACAAAATTGTGTCTTGAAAACTGATATATTAAGGCCACCATGAATATTTTTTTTAACCCTGGTAGCGACGCCTAAAATTTTTGAAACCATGAAATTTTTTTGGATGTACGTAAATGTAAATATTTTAAGTACCACCCTAATGCGCCAACATATGAACATATTTACTTTCCATGGTTATTGGATATGGCATTTTCAGTTTTAAGTATGCGCATTTGGTCTCGATATTATATTTCATAGGAATTTGAAGTGCTTGAGAAGTGTTTGAAAGTGGAGCGAGCGGAAGCTTCGATAGCGTTATGAAGGAAAAATCAGAGGGCGCATGCGAAGTTCCCAGTTTAAAGATAGTAGATATGAGATAAAGAGCCGTATTCTTCGAAAATTTTAAATTTTCCTTTTATATTTCTATACAAAAATTTCAAATTCTCGATTGATACGAAAACAATAACCCGGCCTATTACACGGTTCAACAAAACCTTGTAGGTTGTTGATGCTATTTGAAGTGCATTTACAAAATTTTTGTACGTCCAGTTTTTGAGAAAAATAGTTTTTCCCCAAAATAAAAACACGTATTAAGGAAAATCCTTAGCACTTTCCGCAATCAGGAATGAAATCCTCAAAATTTTTTTTTTTTTGATCGCATTATCATCGCTTTTCAAAGTTCAGCAATAGTCAGCAACCATGTGGACTTTGATTTCCTATCATATCACTTCTGCATAGGGTGCATGTTTTTTTTTTCACTACGTGTTTTTGTCTTTCACCACTTTCTACTCAATCCATCGACATGGGGTAGAATCCATCATCATTAGTACGTGTTTTTTTTTTTCTTATGAAAAACGACGTCCGAATTCTATTTGTAATTTTTTTTTTTCAAAATTTGCAATTTTTGCCATTTTCGACACTTCAACAGTTTTTTTTATCAAAAACTGGACGTGCTAAAAAATTGTAAATGCACTTCAGATCAGCATTAAAAAATTTATAAAATGAGGCCGGCCCCGTTTTCGAGATAAAATACGACCAAATTTTGTGGAACCGTGTTATTATTTCAAATGAACATCTTTTATAAAAATTTAGAAACTACCCGGCGTGCTTCACTGCCCCTTAAAAGTATTTTTGTGTTGTAACTCCATCCCGAAACTCGTATGGCTTCATTCATAAAAAACCAAATAGATTTGAAGAGCTTTACGAAGCGAGATTTTCAAGCAAATTTTCGATTTATGAAATGTACTTTATTTTTTATGAATAAAGGTGTTAATTTATATATTTTCGAAGGTATTTAATACTGAAAATTTAATTTAGTTTGATACCCGTATTTTAATATTGCATTTACTTTATCAATCTAGTAATTGAATACAATTTTTTAAACAGGTGGCAACCCTCCTCAAAAATATGTTTGGCACACCTGGTTCAACTACTGATAAGTCAACAGACAGATACCATAATATGTTTTTATTTCAAGCTTCACTTGAACATGCACATTATTTTTCCTCGGGAATTGGGCTTACGCCTTCATTGCTGAGCATCGCAGCAGCTTTGTTCAGCTCTCATTTTGAAGAATGTTCGATTTTGTAAAAAAGTGACCATCTGCCCAAGAGTGAACCACAAGTGCCCACCGCCGTTCCCACCCGCTCCAAATGCGGTGAAAATGTTTCTCTCTTTCTCTCTCTCGCTAACTCGTCCGCCATGAAGTTTCCTGCAACATCAATGTAGTCTAGTATCCATATACGTCTGATTAGAAAATGTTCCGAAGAAATTCAGTAGGAGATCAGGCACTCCCTGACCAATTTTGAGCTCATCATTAGTGAGCTCACGACTCTCTTTTCCGCTTGGCTATCCGAGTAGATGCTCACCTTGCTTATTGACATGACACCCTTGAGCAATGTGTCTGCAGCTTTTCTAAATATAGCCACTTCTACCTGCATACCTCTACTCCAGTCTGGAAGCCCAAACTTGATGTTGATGGCGAGCTCATGGACGAAGGCCTATCCATTCATGCTTCTTCTCTCCAGTCGATTCGACTCAACTTGTCGTCCCTTGAGGGAATTTATGTTGACAAAGAGCTGATTTGAATCTATGATGCAAGCAAGCCTTACAGAGAAAGTTGTAGTCATATTGGGTGTAATTCAACGCCGAGATAATTCAATTAATTAAATACTGGATCCAGCTGGATGTTTTTATAGGAACCCTTGATGTCGATATCTCTACGGCAAAGTGCTAAGCTTTTCTCTGTCACCCACTGGCCTTCCCCTAATGGAACCTCGTTGCGAAGATTTCGCACAGAAATTCGTATATTTATGAAAGGTAGCCTTAATACTGCTACGGCCATTCCCAGCTGTGAAAGTATGATGTGTTCGGTGTCGAGGACTTCAAAGTTATACCAGACGACGATTATCCAGAACTTCGGAGGGCAGTGATTTTTTCGTGCTTTGACCTGGCAGAGGCTCCTTCTTGGAAGGAAGAATAGGCATCAAGGAGAAGCTTTAGGAACTCCTCATTTCTCATAGTCCAGCTACTTGTCTCGTTCCTAAGGTAACCTAAGGCAGCATAGTTCGAAAGAGGCTTCCCTCTGCCTTCACGTATTCGTCATCGTAATGCGGCATGTAAGCCGAGATCATCGAGAGCTCTTTAACCGTTCTCTTAAGTCTGATCGTCGCAATGTTTTCGTCGCTGAAATAGGTAAAAAATATTTTGAGTCCCCCTATCAGTTTATAATTCTTAGTTCTGAATACAGAAAGACTATAACTGCCCAGCCGCAGGTCTAGATCAGTACTACCACACAACATTGTGGTAACCTGGCCGAGTGTTGACACCTTTTAACGGTATTTTAATTTATGAAATTAACATAAAAGCTCCTGAACACCCCAAATAAACATAAAAGGCCACTTTGCCGTTGGCAGCTCACTTTACCTTTTGTAAAATCAAAAACAAAAAAAACTAGGTCTCATAATTTTCCTCGCAACACCTGTTTGGCCTCCTCCCACAAAGAGCAACACTTTCAGTGTTTTCTTTGCAAATTACATACCATAAGTATAATACAATTTCACCGTCACACGTACATACAACAAAAGCGCTCTTGTACCAGTTATTCTCCGCTTCTCAAACGAGCCAGAAGCATTTGTGGTAGTAGTAAGGCTCTTGAATAACTCATACGTATTGCGACGTTCATAATACCTGTTATAGTACTCTTAGTGAATCCTTGCCATTGTCGTTTTGCGCGCTGCAACCAAGCAAGCAACTGTAGAAAGAACAAAAACTGCAGCAGCAGCAATGACAACGACAACAACAAACAGCGACGACTGCTGCAGCTATAAAATAATAAAAACGAACAATAGTTGCAATGCTGCCTCGTACTGAACTTTTGTTCGGTTCTACATCCTTTCGGCACCGTTGCCATTGTCTGAGCTACCTTTGGCCGCTAAGCCGGCTCTGTTGCTCTTCTTTGATAATATTTACATTAGGTTAGTCCTTAAATGTAGGAAGCAAATTTTTACATCAGATTTTCTAAGCCTCAACCCCTACGTCAATGCTACTATAGACGAAGCTATCACATATAAATTTTGGCCCCGATTGTAGTCGGTTAAGGTGTACCGCGCAGGGATCAAAGTTCACATTACCCTATAAAGACGTCTTAACCGACTCCAACAGAACCCAAGTCTATATGTGATATCTGTGACCATGGCGTTTACCGATTGAGGGGGTTAGACTGAAAAAATTCGCTCATTTGATTTTTTAAGGACCACCCTAATGTACATATATACATATGTACATGCATTCAAAGTATGTGCAGCACTATTTGTTGAGTACATGCTGATGTGTTTTGGTCATTGTGCCCAGTTCGAGATTTGCTTTGGTTTTCTGTTGCGCGACCCACACACCCAGCAGTGGTTAGGTTAGGTTATGCTGGCTGGCCAGTATAGGTCTCATTATTAAAGAGTCGGCCCAGTCGGATCCGGTTCATAGGAGAACTGGGATTTTTTACCGGTTCCGGTTCTCAAAATAGTGGTAACGGAAATAGGCCCTATCGAAATAATAAAACAAAAGGAAAGATTTAAAAATTAAATTTCTTTATATTTTTGTTATAAACTAAAGCAATGAAAATAAATAAACAATTACATTCATTCCTTATTTAAAAAAAATAAAATACATGAAACAAAATAAAAGTAGGCGTTTTCCATGTTAAGGTTTCAATTAAAACAAAGTACTGTTTCCAATTTGAAAACATAATTTTCTCGATGTTTTTGCTGCTCTCTTGAGACACACAAATTGCATCTGACAGCACTTTGAAAGCATGAAAGATGAGGGAAAAAGCTGGCATACGTCATAGGAAACAAGTAAGAAAGTCTAAGTTCGGCCGGAGCCGAACATTAAATACCCGGCGCCAGTTTGTTTTTCACCTTTCCGAGAACTACCACTATATGGTAAGCCGGTGGTGGTTTTAGCCCTATTTTAAACATCTTCGGTATAACGTTCAGTTAGACATAATAAGATAAACTTATATAGTCATATGTGGGCGGTATCGCGCCCATTTTCCAAAATTCCAAATAATCTTACTTACTTTCAAGGGATTGTTGTTAGTATCAATTTTGAATAAATTAGCGTCCTTAAATTTTGAAATATCGAAGTTACAAGCATTTCCATAATAATATAATATATATATCATAAGTGGGCTGTGCCACGCCCATTTTCCAAAATTTTATTATAAACGTATTTCTTGATAAAGAATTATTACAAGCATCAATTTTGAATAAATTAGCGTCCTTAAATTTTGAAATATCGAAGTTACAAGCATTTCCATAATAATATAATATATATATCATAAGTGGGCTGTGCCACGCCCATTTTCCAAAATTTTATTATAAACGTATTTCTTGATAAAGAATTATTACAAGCATCAATTTTGAATAAATTAGCTTTAGTATTTACTGATTTATCGATGATTTCGTATTTCTCTAAATTACCGTTATATGGGATGTGGGCGTGGTTATTGTCCGATTTTAAAAATTGTCAGCCATTTGGTATCCTATGCCACGGCCAAAAACTATGCCAATTTTGGGCGAAATTGGTGCAGCGGTTACCAAGACATACACATACAATCATAAGTGGGCGTGGCTACGCCCATTTTCCAAAAATTTGTAACATTCGTATTTCTCGTCTAAAAATTTTTGTAAATATAAATCTTGAGTTAATAATCTTCAGTAGTTACTAAAATATCGCAGTTGTCGTATTCATGAAAACTACCGTTATATGGGAGGTAGGCGTGGTTATTGTCCGATTTTTAAAACCATCCGTCCTACGCCCGAAGGATGTATACATACCGACTTTTGTTAAGATATCTCAATTTTTACTCGAGTTATCGTGTGCACAGACGGACGGACGATCGAACAAAGTGTGGTCGGTCAACTCAAAACTCTGTAATACATATCGAAACCGAGTTTCGGGCCGATATCTTTATGTTTAGATTTTGTGCTCAAAAAATAAATAGTGCATAGGTTGCTTCGAGACCGATTTTCGGTTCTCTTGAAAGGGGTTTTCAACCGTTTTTCCGGCCTTTTGAATTTAGGTTCTTCCGGAACCGTTTTTTGGGTCTTGTAGAATCGAATTTCGCTTCTTCCGGAACCGTTTTTTGGTGTCTTTTGGAATCGAGTTTCGGTTTTTTCATCCGTAAAGGTTACGGTTCCGGTTCCATGGTTCTGTGCATCACTAACTCAGATAGAACAACATAGCATCGGTAGTTTTAATAGATATGTGTATTACGTTATAAGTGCTCCCAAAACTAAGGCAACGCGTCTGAACATTGCCATCCTTTTAGCGAATTGTAGTGGACTCTTTGGCCCTTTTTCAATTGCTGATTGTGGTCCCTGTAGCTGCACTTCAGCGAGTGGTGCGAGTATTTACCTGCAAAAGACTGGGTACTCGCAAACTCAACTGTTTCCTCGTGATGGTAGCACATCCTACACTTTTTATCTTTAACTAGGCCTACTTTGAACGCATGTTCTGCAAGCAAACAGTGCCCCCGTAAGCAGTCCTACAACAAGAAATCTTTAAGCTTTATATCGGGCGATCTACACATAAATACATACAAGCTAAAGCTCATCAGCTCTTTTATTACTTCCATTACCTTCCGGTTCTAGGATGGATGATAGATAGTTTTTGCTGATATACTAGTTACACGTGAAGAAGTATTGACCTTACTATACCTGTGAATATGAAATTTGAAGCAGTACGTTAAAGGCGCCAAACACAGCCCAAAGTCCATTAACACGATTGTGTAAGTGGTCTTAAAGCGCAGAGGGTTCCTTCTGAACTCGGTCCTTTCATTGTGTTCCAGGGAGTACAATCGATATTTGTTTATGTATTCAGTTGATCATTCCATCTTTTTCTGTTCTATCAAAACCCATAGCCTTCCCATAGCGTTGTTTGCCATCGCGATTTCCGTTCTTCGGGAAAGGGCACTCCTTCAAAATTTCTGCGGGCCAATGGTATTTAGCACTCGTTGGCCAGATTTATTAATGGCTTGATCTATAAATAGAATAAGGGGCTAGTATAGTATATGATTTTCAAACTTTCGTTGTATAAAATTAGGCAGTAGTAAAAACGACAAGTTTTCTGGCTGAGTTCATGCTAGTGGTTTGTTTGCACATGCGAGTAAAAATCCAGCCACCAGAGAAAGGTAAGTTTTGCCAACAGTGTAGAACGTCCCTGCCGCACACTTTAGTGGTAAAACGAATCGTGAAAGTATCCGAAAATAGAATCGGTAAACGGACAAAAATCCGCATTTCATCCACACTATTCTTTCCCTTTTGGATCCATTTTCAGATCCCTTACTGGCTGGGATTACAAGCGATTGAATAAAGTATGTGTGTTTAGAGTTGTGTGTGCATTTTGAATTATGAGTTCATGTGCATTTAGTCCGGCAGCCATTGTTTGGATGCACTCCAAAAACTCTACTCATCCGTTTTGTTTTTATGCATACAAATAGTGTTTTTGCTATTTCATGCTTCCGAATACATAAGCAAAGCTATTCAGAGCATTTATGCACGTAGGGTTGATTGTGTTTTTTACGAATTATGTCAGCTCATGCAAATTTTATGTACCATATCCTGTCTGACTCTAAAATATTATAGGCAAACTAGGTTGAAAGTTAGGAAAAATTGTTAACTACTGATTTCGTTGGAAATTAGATTATTCGTAAAACAATTCAACGAACTAATGTAAGAAAGTGCATGTTGTTTATGTGAGTATATGTACGCCGCTCGAAACTTAAATTATCTAATTAAAATTCACTCTTATTTAATTATTTAGTTAACCTGCAGGCCATAAAAATGAAATGCATTTACATACGTATGTATGTATGTATGTATGTATGTATAGTTCTATAAGTAAAAATAAGCTAGTTTCGTCGCCCCCCCATCATTATTATTTATCTGGAGCGTATTGGTCTCGTTTCGACTTGTCTACTGATCACTCCCCTACGTTATTCGTACTCAATAGCAAATTTGGTTTCTTCCATCTTTAATTTGAACTAAACTGAAATTCGACAGTTTTTCTAGGTTTTAAGAGAGGAGAGGAGAGGTTTTCTAACGTAGCATGTAGTTTAACATATGCGGTACAAAGTAACTTACCGAAACATTTCTTGCTTGGGAACTAAAACGTGACAACAATTTTTTATAACTTTGAAGTTCTTTTGAGGACTTCTGCAGAACTTGTAATGGACCCGATTCCAGTTTATCGATTAAATTGCAATAATTTGATACATATCAACAATTCGATGAATTTCAAAAACACATCATCGGGATCATCCAGGAATGACTTGAGAACCTCCAAATGACCCCAAGATCTCTACTTTTCATGCTGATGGGCAGCCATAGGGCACTCGAGCAAACAAAGGAGGCATGCCTGTAATGACACCAAGGTGCGCATAGCTCCTGCTATGGCGACGCGGACCAGTCGGTGCAGTTGCTCAATGTGGCACAAGCGTTTACTTTCTTAGCTTTTGGCCACTAGGCCAGTGCCGCATATGTAGCAACGGGCTTAACTACCGTACTGAACGTTACTACCGTATTGGTACGTTAGTTTTGGGGATATTCCCCAAATCTTATCGTGAAGTCTCGGAAGGCATAAAACGCACTTGTAGCCTTGTTGTAACATTCGAGAGATGTGAGTTCCAACTGAGCCTTTTGTTCAGAGTTATTCCTAGATACTTCGCCTTTTCTGAGAACTCAATTTCTGTCCGTGCCAAGGTGGATATAGTCAAGTCCACTATCCTTATTTTGGTAAATGGGACAATGAGTTCATTGACAAGCCTTTTTCAAGTGTTTGGAGATACATATTTTCTACTTTTCGCAAATAACTAGTTTTGTGGTGAAACCTACCAAGATCCAATCTAGCCTACCAACCTACCCAATGGAAATAAACCTACCGGTTTTGGTAGGAAAATCCCATGTGTGGCAACACTGAGGCGTACCCCAAGGAAGCGTTGTGAGCCCAATCCTATAATTACTCTATACATATACCTCCCTGCTTCAGAAAGAATCACCGCCGGCACCTTTGCTTATGAAACTGCTGTTTTATCAATGGATACCGATCCTAATTAGGCTTCACTGCAGGTAGGCTTAAAAAACATAGCTCTCTGGCTAAAAGTTAGGCGAATAAAGTCCATTGAGTCAAAAACTGTCATTCTTGGTCGTAAATCTCGTTAGTNCCAGATCTGACTTTTTTGCGGTCATCGCCCCACAAAAGTAGTTAGCTTTTTTCGAACAAAATACACAGTTAAAAGTTAGCACTAGTGTTCGCGTAAACAGACTAAAGTTAGGTATAAGCTAACGTCACTCCCTGTAGGGTACCGACCATATAGCCAATGATCAAAGCTTGACAGTCCAAAACGATGGCGAGTTATGAGGGATCTTTTCAACTTTGCCGTCACTTGAATAGCAAATATCTCAGAATGTAGTAGTTCTGGCATACGCCTGGGATCGAAAGTAATGCAACCTTTTGGTCCAGTCCTAGGTGTTTGGAATACTTATTAGGAATTGCATGCCAAAGTCGATTTGCGTCATAGAGTCAGAAAGCTATCAAACTCAATGAAAGGGTGCCAACCAAATATTTTACTTGTATTGCTTTAACAACATTTCCTTTCTATACTGTCGTGATAAGATATATTTTAATATATTTTAATTATAATCAACTACTTCACGGTCAATTCGACAGCCCAATGTCACAATTTTCTATCAACCCCTTCATTAAAAACACGTGCATTTCAATGTTAACACGCTAAACTCCAATCAATGGAATCATTCATTGATTTTGCCTCAAATAAAATGCGCCTATAATATTTTGTGCAAAGCAAGGCAATCAAAAAGTTACATTTCATTTCACTCACTGATTGCCGCCATTCGAGGTAAATACTTGTACATATATTGGCAGATCTACCTAGGCATGTACATACGCATGCTTTGTAGGGAAAATGTTATTTGGTATAACTAGTTTCTGGATCTGAACAAGGACGACGTAATGCATTCGACCCCCTTGGATTCAGCTGTCAAATATTGCAATCAGATTTCGAAATATCAAAACGCAAATAACTAGCCAGATGCAAAAAATGTCGGCATGATTTTCAGTTTTTATGCCGGTTGCACATTCATTTACAAAATTTCTTTATAAAAAAATTTACTAAATGGTCAATTTCAAAACTTTCCATTAAATGATGTGGTTAATTCGTAAGTATCTTACATTAAGAAAAGTATCAACGTGAAGTAGGCATGTTCATAAATTTTCCTACATGGCATGCATTTACATATGTATGTATGTACACCCACACTGCATGGGTATATGTATATCGGATTGAGGAATTGCAGAGCATAGCATAATTTTTCATGCTGTGATTTTAGGCGCCAGAGCGTCGAAAAAGTACATGAATGCATATGTTTGTCTAAATGTAAGTAAATACACACACGCATTACATATGTAGATGTATACGTACATAAGTATGTATCCATGCAAAGTCGATTTTGGCCACAATCGATGTAAACTTGGCGCGCCAAAGTGTCGTAATCAAATTTATAGGAAAACGTAATTTACTGCAGTTTGTCGCTATTCATGGTTGTTTTATTTTTAAGAAATCGAATTCACTTTTGTAGCTAAGATTAATGTGGCTATTTCCATTAGATAACGACTACATGGTTATTTAAGTTGTTGATATTTTTAGTGCTGGCTGGCATGCAATCATATCGCACGTCATAAAATTTTCAAGGTCAAGGAAGTAGGAATCACGAAATTATTTAGAGTTCTTTGGCATCAAGTTTGTGTTTTAGTTTTTCATTTACTTACATAATATGTGTATGTGCATTAGGGTGTTAAAAAAAAGGGAATTTTAATGCTCTCTCCCCTTGGATTGTTCTTTTCAGTAAAAAAATTAAAACCCTATATGGTATATAATTCTTGAAAATCAGTATTTTTCGATCGGATAACGACTAGACATGTTAAACATTTTAAATAAATTCAACTTAAAGTTTAATGCATTTAAATTAAAATTTGTAACTTCGGAATAAGTGTTGTATAGTTGGATGCATCTTGATATCGGCACATTTAATGCATAATTAGATTTATGTGCAGCGACTGTAAAAATTTTAACATGCCTCAATTCACCTTTGGGATAATGGAGGTTTAGCAAATCGTAAATATCACTATAGTCTGCGAAACCATTAAGGATATTGTATATAAACATTACTGAAAAGTAACTTCTTCTTTCAGATAAGCTCTGTAGGTCTAACAGTTTACGTCTACCTAAATAATCGGGACATCCATTTTGCCAATGAAGTTTGGATAATGCAAACTTAGTGAAAGTTCTTTGCACTCTTTCTATTTTATTTGAATGAGTTTGGTAGTAAGGGTTCCAAATTATACAACAATACTCTAGGGCACTATGCTCCAACGAAACATACAGCGATTTTAATGTCATTGGTTCAGCCAAATCTTCGGAATTCCTAAGAATAAATCCAATCAGTGAAAATACTTAGGATTGCATATTGCAATTGCATATTTTTTGGGGTTTCTGTGGGGGGGTATATAAAAAATAGTTAATATTAAAATATTATTATATAAAAAATTGGGTATTATATTTGTAAGTCTCCTAAAAAGAAACGGAGCAATCCGATCGAAATATATTGGTTTAAATGAAATCTATACTATTTCCACGAAAAATTGTTTTTTCCCCCATATCAAATACAAGGAAAACTTTAAACGCTATGAGCGACATCTATTTTTTGATTTCGAAATAAAAAACGAGGGTATACTTTTTTATATCCTAGGGGTGAGAGCATTAAAAATCCGACTTTAATTTTTCACATGCATTTTTGGACCACCTTAATGTACATGCATACGTATGCAAAGTGCTAAAGGCGCTAGATTATCCTACTTTGATATTTACCCAAATTTTGAGAAGTACTCGCATATTGGGCCATCTGCACAAAACATTGGCAAATGCTTTGAGTTAAAATTTTAGACCTTTAATCGATTTGTTCAAATAAATTTAATTTAAATTTTAAGAAAAAGCAATTGCTTAGTTTTAATGCATAGGGACCTTTGACTTTTATCTACGACAGGGGTTCCCGAACTTTTAAGATGATGATATGAAATTATTGAAAATCAAGCGCAGTATAATTTAAATATGAATAAAAACTTTTACTAAAACAGTACACATACTTTAAATTTTAATGTGAAATTGTTCCACTATTATTAATTACAGCTTTATAATTCGATAGCCTTTTAAGCGAATTCACGGTATTCACTCCTAACACTAACCCAAAACTAGTTCAGAGACTCAGATAAAAATGTATGTTTCAATGTTGAAGTACTCGAAAGATCTATGAATGCTTCGTAAATGGATTTCGTATCCAATTCACGATTTAGCTTTCCCTGATGCCATATATACTTATTTGTTGTTTCCTTTTTTTGCCTTTTTTAAGATATTTGCCTTTTTTACCAATAATTGTAAAGGACAAGGAAAAATATGAAAGTTTTGAATATTCCTTATTTAAATTCGGCGCCACTATTGGTATGTACAGTCAAGGCTTATTTTCTCGAAAATCGAATGAAAATTCTGCCAGAAAACTTCAGAATACATCTTGTGGTTCAATGTTACTACAACTATAGAGACTAAGGTTTTGTGAGTTAAAAACGCAACAGGATAAAATAGTCAAATATCCAAAGAACAAATTTTTCATATAATGAAACTGGTTCATAGTTTTCCTCTTTTTACTTGTAAAATAAACATTTCTAAATTAAATTTGTTTTCTGATTAAATTTCGGTTTTTGTCTTTTTTGCTGCCTATTCCGTTATCTTATTTTGCCTTTTTTATAGGTTTTTATAATAATAATAATATAATAGATTGGCGCTTACACATATGTTAGTGTTTGGCCGAGCTTCTCCTCCGACTTGTGGCGTGCGCCTTGATATTGTCACACAAAGCGGAGGGACCTACAGTTTTACGCCGACTCCGAACGGCGATTGTATTTTTATGAGAAGCTGTTTTTTCATGGCAGAAATACACTCGGAGGTTTGCCATTGCCTGCCGAGGGACGACCGCTGTTAAGAAAAAACCTTTTTCTATATTTTTTGGGATGTTGCTTTGACCAGGGCTTGAACCCAGGTGCTGATGTGTGAAAGCGCGCACTGCTTACCACTACACCACAGCGGCCGGTTTTTAGGTCCTTAAAATCCGTTCTCTGGTGATAAGTCTTCAAAATGAAGTCTCTTACTCCTTAATTTTAGGGGACTTTAATTTTTAACTTTGTCACATTTGAAAACGATATATGTAAATTAGTTAGTTCTGCTATCGGCCTCATATTGCAATTTTTATTTTAGCCACTTGAAAATCGAACCCCTCGTCCAAATTAAGGCAAAACTAACCCATTATACTTATGATTTGCAAATTGCAATATTTTCACTACTACAACTGAACAACAAATCTTACTTATGTATGTGTATATTCTATCAATCAAAGTCTGATTTTCTTTTATTTATAATTTCTTTTAGGTGCATGTCAGTAAATCCCGATTGCTGAACGGAGAGGATGACAGCTGCAGTTATGGCTACCGATACGAATTGGGATCCCGGTAAATAGAAAATGAATACATATGTATACGAAATCTTAGGTATCATGCCAGGACAGGACAGCAAGATAAGCCTATATAAAATAAAGTTTGTTGTAGTAATATAAGAAAGAATAATAAATACAGTATTTTACTGATTTATTCATTGTACCTACTAACTTAGAAGGTGTGCTCCGGGCTGTTACCGTTTCGATGCTAAATAGTAATGCCTTTTAAGCAGTATCTAAATCGTTTTCGAATTTCAGTTAGGCTTCTCTGGCTCTGAAGGCCTGCAATGTAAAATAATGTCAGTAAAATTGTACATCTTTGCATTTGCACAATGTTCATACCATAAAAAAAAAAATCCACTGATTCTTAAACTAAACTCCAATGTCATTCATTTATCACATGTACGACTTTTCCTTATATGTATGTATGTATGTATCTATGAAGAACCCCATATTCTTATTGTGTGTCGAAGCGTCAAGCTGATTCTTGATTCACTTCATTTATGAAATGACCCACACCCCGCTGGCAACAACTCTATACATCCTCTGTGTTGTTGTATAAATGTTGCTATTTGAATAATATTTTTCTTTTTTTTTTGTCTTTGCTGAAACTACGTAGCGCTTTCGAAACTCATTACATCACTAAAGGAGGCGGAAAATCTCTCCAATGACCAGGAAATCGATTTCCTTAAAGCGCTACTCGAATCGAAGGAACTGAATGCGCTCGTCAATGTGCACACCAAAGTGGCCAAAGTGGGTCGAGACGATCGACTGGCGCCGGTGCTCTCCACATCCGGACAGGTAAGTTGATGCAGGTGTTCAGACATATCCATACATATAAATACTACATATCGCTCATTTACTTCAATAGTGTCGTAACTCAAAAAAGGGAAACCCGAAAAAACTGTTTTAAGGTTTTGAATTTACATATACTCCCATAGTAAAAATTAGTACTTATTTTGTTCTAGTGAGATACTGGTAATAGCTACAGCTATGAAGCGGTAGAAGAAGAGGTAGCGGTGATGTCTAAATACATAGCTCAATATTTGTATTTTTTGAGTTATGACACTATTGAAGTAAATGAGCGATATGTATACGAATGCATGTATTCATGGGAAGATGGGCTCATGTATATATGTATATGTACACTAGGGTGGCCCAAAAAAGTTTTTCTAACGGGTAAAAGAATACATAGTTTTGATAAAAAAATATATTAGAACTGCTCAAAGTCCATGAAGTTTTCCATGTATTTTATACCTATGGAATTCTTTAAAATCAATACTTTTCGATCGAGAAACTCTGTTTCTCTTCAGGAGACTTCTAATAATAAAACCCAATTGTTCATTTTACCAGTTTTTAATACAAGCGACTTTTTCTGAGTCCTCCCGTTGCATTTTTTTGCTATAAAAAATCTTGGTATTAAAAAATTGTTAAATAAACAATTGGGTATTGTGATTGAAAGTCTGCTAAAGAGACACCGAGTTTCCTGATCGAAAGAGAAACCGAATTTTCTACGAAAAATTGTTTTTTGAGGCAGTTCTAAATATGCATATTTTTTAACAAAAAAATACCGGTGTACTTTTTTCCATTTACAAAAATCATAGGGGGTAAGAACTTAGCATTTTAATTTTTTAGCATGTATTTTTTGACCACCCTTAAGTATACTCGTGGCCACACAAACATTACCACCACTTTTTCTTTTTTGATTGGTAGGATGTTGTAAATTTATAAAAAATAAAATTTGTTTGAATGTAGTTCAAACCGCCACAAAAACTATATAAATTTAAGTTTTAAACTTTGTACAAAATTTAGAAAAATTAAAAAAAAAAATTCAAACTTCTTAATACAAATTTTTTGGAAAATTTCAGGTAGGAGCCCATTTAATTTTAGTATAATAATGTTTGCAACTGTTGCTCAAAATTCTCGGTGAATTTTCAAAATTTTTTTTGCCGACAGTCTTGTGTAGTTTTTTCCATGTAAAGAATGCTTTTTGTATGGAAAAAATGCTCAACATCGTATGGAAAAAATATATTTCAAAAATCAACCAGAAATTTGAGCTATTTCAAACTCACACTTTCTTGTACTAAAATTAACTGCATACCCGAAATTTCCCTACAAAATTTTATTAAATAGTTTGAACTTTAGTAAAAATTTGATGAATTTTTCTAAATTTTGTGCAAAGTTTCAAACTTTTATTTATGTACTTATGTACATGTATGAGTTATGACACTATTGAAGTAAATGAGCGATATGTATACGAATGCATGTATTCATGGGAAGATGGGCTCATGTATATATGTATATGTACACTAGGGTGGCCCAAAAAAGTTTTTCTAACGGGTAAAAGAATACATAGTTTTGATAAAAAAATATATTAGAACTGCTCAAAGTCCATGAAGTTTTCCATGTATTTTATACCTATGGAATTCTTTAAAATCAATACTTTTCGATCGAGAAACTCTGTTTCTCTTCAGGAGACTTCTAATAATAAAACCCAATTGTTCATTTTACCAGTTTTTAATACAAGCGACTTTTTCTGAGTCCTCCCGTTGCATTTTTTTGCTATAAAAAATCTTGGTATTAAAAAATTGTTAAATAAACAATTGGGTATTGTGATTGAAAGTCTGCTAAAGAGACACCGAGTTTCCTGATCGAAAGAGAAACCGAATTTTCTACGAAAAATTGTTTTTTGAGGCAGTTCTAAATATGCATATTTTTTAACAAAAAAATACCGGTGTACTTTTTTCCATTTACAAAAATCATAGGGGGTAAGAACTTAGCATTTTAATTTTTTAGCATGTATTTTTTGACCACCCTTAAGTATACTCGTGGCCACACAAACATTACCACCACTTTTTCTTTTTTGATTGGTAGGATGTTGTAAATTTATAAAAAATAAAATTTGTTTGAATGTAGTTCAAACCGCCACAAAAACTATATAAATTTAAGTTTTAAACTTTGTACAAAATTTAGAAAAATTAAAAAAAAAAATTCAAACTTCTTAATACAAATTTTTTGGAAAATTTCAGGTAGGAGCCCATTTAATTTTAGTATAATAATGTTTGCAACTGTTGCTCAAAATTCTCGGTGAATTTTCAAAATTTTTTTTGCCGACAGTCTTGTGTAGTTTTTTCCATGTAAAGAATGCTTTTTGTATGGAAAAAATGCTCAACATCGTATGGAAAAAATATATTTCAAAAATCAACCAGAAATTTGAGCTATTTCAAACTCACACTTTCTTGTACTAAAATTAACTGCATACCCGAAATTTCCCTACAAAATTTTATTAAATAGTTTGAACTTTAGTAAAAATTTGATGAATTTTTCTAAATTTTGTGCAAAGTTTCAAACTTTTATTTATGTACTTATGTACATGTATGAGTTATGACACTATTGAAGTAAATGAGCGATATGTATACGAATGCATGTATTCATGGGAAGATGGGCTCATGTATATATGTATATGTACACTAGGGTGGCCCAAAAAAGTTTTTCTAACGGGTAAAAGAATACATAGTTTTGATAAAAAAATATATTAGAACTGCTCAAAGTCCATGAAGTTTTCCATGTATTTTATACCTATGGAATTCTTTAAAATCAATACTTTTCGATCGAGAAACTCTGTTTCTCTTCAGGAGACTTCTAATAATAAAACCCAATTGTTCATTTTACCAGTTTTTAATACAAGCGACTTTTTCTGAGTCCTCCCGTTGCATTTTTTTGCTATAAAAAATCTTGGTATTAAAAAATTGTTAAATAAACAATTGGGTATTGTGATTGAAAGTCTGCTAAAGAGACACCGAGTTTCCTGATCGAAAGAGAAACCGAATTTTCTACGAAAAATTGTTTTTTGAGGCAGTTCTAAATATGCATATTTTTTAACAAAAAAATACCGGTGTACTTTTTTCCATTTACAAAAATCATAGGGGGTAAGAACTTAGCATTTTAATTTTTTAGCATGTATTTTTTGACCACCCTTAAGTATACTCGTGGCCACACAAACATTACCACCACTTTTTCTTTTTTGATTGGTAGGATGTTGTAAATTTATAAAAAATAAAATTTGTTTGAATGTAGTTCAAACCGCCACAAAAACTATATAAATTTAAGTTTTAAACTTTGTACAAAATTTAGAAAAATTAAAAAAAAAAATTCAAACTTCTTAATACAAATTTTTTGGAAAATTTCAGGTAGGAGCCCATTTAATTTTAGTATAATAATGTTTGCAACTGTTGCTCAAAATTCTCGGTGAATTTTCAAAATTTTTTTTGCCGACAGTCTTGTGTAGTTTTTTCCATGTAAAGAATGCTTTTTGTATGGAAAAAATGCTCAACATCGTATGGAAAAAATATATTTCAAAAATCAACCAGAAATTTGAGCTATTTCAAACTCACACTTTCTTGTACTAAAATTAACTGCATACCCGAAATTTCCCTACAAAATTTTATTAAATAGTTTGAACTTTAGTAAAAATTTGATGAATTTTTCTAAATTTTGTGCAAAGTTTCAAACTTTTATTTATGTACTTATGTACATGTATGAGTTATGACACTATTGAAGTAAATGAGCGATATGTATACGAATGCATGTATTCATGGGAAGATGGGCTCATGTATATATGTATATGTACACTAGGGTGGCCCAAAAAAGTTTTTCTAACGGGTAAAAGAATACATAGTTTTGATAAAAAAATATATTAGAACTGCTCAAAGTCCATGAAGTTTTCCATGTATTTTATACCTATGGAATTCTTTAAAATCAATACTTTTCGATCGAGAAACTCTGTTTCTCTTCAGGAGACTTCTAATAATAAAACCCAATTGTTCATTTTACCAGTTTTTAATACAAGCGACTTTTTCTGAGTCCTCCCGTTGCATTTTTTTGCTATAAAAAATCTTGGTATTAAAAAATTGTTAAATAAACAATTGGGTATTGTGATTGAAAGTCTGCTAAAGAGACACCGAGTTTCCTGATCGAAAGAGAAACCGAATTTTCTACGAAAAATTGTTTTTTGAGGCAGTTCTAAATATGCATATTTTTTAACAAAAAAATACCGGTGTACTTTTTTCCATTTACAAAAATCATAGGGGGTAAGAACTTAGCATTTTAATTTTTTAGCATGTATTTTTTGACCACCCTTAAGTATACTCGTGGCCACACAAACATTACCACCACTTTTTCTTTTTTGATTGGTAGGATGTTGTAAATTTATAAAAAATAAAATTTGTTTGAATGTAGTTCAAACCGCCACAAAAACTATATAAATTTAAGTTTTAAACTTTGTACAAAATTTAGAAAAATTAAAAAAAAAAATTCAAACTTCTTAATACAAATTTTTTGGAAAATTTCAGGTAGGAGCCCATTTAATTTTAGTATAATAATGTTTGCAACTGTTGCTCAAAATTCTCGGTGAATTTTCAAAATTTTTTTTGCCGACAGTCTTGTGTAGTTTTTTCCATGTAAAGAATGCTTTTTGTATGGAAAAAATGCTCAACATCGTATGGAAAAAATATATTTCAAAAATCAACCAGAAATTTGAGCTATTTCAAACTCACACTTTCTTGTACTAAAATTAACTGCATACCCGAAATTTCCCTACAAAATTTTATTAAATAGTTTGAACTTTAGTAAAAATTTGATGAATTTTTCTAAATTTTGTGCAAAGTTTCAAACTTTTATTTATGTACTTATGTACATGTATGAGTTATGACACTATTGAAGTAAATGAGCGATATGTATACGAATGCATGTATTCATGGGAAGATGGGCTCATGTATATATGTATATGTACACTAGGGTGGCCCAAAAAAGTTTTTCTAACGGGTAAAAGAATACATAGTTTTGATAAAAAAATATATTAGAACTGCTCAAAGTCCATGAAGTTTTCCATGTATTTTATACCTATGGAATTCTTTAAAATCAATACTTTTCGATCGAGAAACTCTGTTTCTCTTCAGGAGACTTCTAATAATAAAACCCAATTGTTCATTTTACCAGTTTTTAATACAAGCGACTTTTTCTGAGTCCTCCCGTTGCATTTTTTTGCTATAAAAAATCTTGGTATTAAAAAATTGTTAAATAAACAATTGGGTATTGTGATTGAAAGTCTGCTAAAGAGACACCGAGTTTCCTGATCGAAAGAGAAACCGAATTTTCTACGAAAAATTGTTTTTTGAGGCAGTTCTAAATATGCATATTTTTTAACAAAAAAATACCGGTGTACTTTTTTCCATTTACAAAAATCATAGGGGGTAAGAACTTAGCATTTTAATTTTTTAGCATGTATTTTTTGACCACCCTTAAGTATACTCGTGGCCACACAAACATTACCACCACTTTTTCTTTTTTGATTGGTAGGATGTTGTAAATTTATAAAAAATAAAATTTGTTTGAATGTAGTTCAAACCGCCACAAAAACTATATAAATTTAAGTTTTAAACTTTGTACAAAATTTAGAAAAATTAAAAAAAAAAATTCAAACTTCTTAATACAAATTTTTTGGAAAATTTCAGGTAGGAGCCCATTTAATTTTAGTATAATAATGTTTGCAACTGTTGCTCAAAATTCTCGGTGAATTTTCAAAATTTTTTTTGCCGACAGTCTTGTGTAGTTTTTTCCATGTAAAGAATGCTTTTTGTATGGAAAAAATGCTCAACATCGTATGGAAAAAATATATTTCAAAAATCAACCAGAAATTTGAGCTATTTCAAACTCACACTTTCTTGTACTAAAATTAACTGCATACCCGAAATTTCCCTACAAAATTTTATTAAATAGTTTGAACTTTAGTAAAAATTTGATGAATTTTTCTAAATTTTGTGCAAAGTTTCAAACTTTTATTTATGTACTTATGTACATGTATGAGTTATGACACTATTGAAGTAAATGAGCGATATGTATACGAATGCATGTATTCATGGGAAGATGGGCTCATGTATATATGTATATGTACACTAGGGTGGCCCAAAAAAGTTTTTCTAACGGGTAAAAGAATACATAGTTTTGATAAAAAAATATATTAGAACTGCTCAAAGTCCATGAAGTTTTCCATGTATTTTATACCTATGGAATTCTTTAAAATCAATACTTTTCGATCGAGAAACTCTGTTTCTCTTCAGGAGACTTCTAATAATAAAACCCAATTGTTCATTTTACCAGTTTTTAATACAAGCGACTTTTTCTGAGTCCTCCCGTTGCATTTTTTTGCTATAAAAAATCTTGGTATTAAAAAATTGTTAAATAAACAATTGGGTATTGTGATTGAAAGTCTGCTAAAGAGACACCGAGTTTCCTGATCGAAAGAGAAACCGAATTTTCTACGAAAAATTGTTTTTTGAGGCAGTTCTAAATATGCATATTTTTTAACAAAAAAATACCGGTGTACTTTTTTCCATTTACAAAAATCATAGGGGGTAAGAACTTAGCATTTTAATTTTTTAGCATGTATTTTTTGACCACCCTTAAGTATACTCGTGGCCACACAAACATTACCACCACTTTTTCTTTTTTGATTGGTAGGATGTTGTAAATTTATAAAAAATAAAATTTGTTTGAATGTAGTTCAAACCGCCACAAAAACTATATAAATTTAAGTTTTAAACTTTGTACAAAATTTAGAAAAATTAAAAAAAAAAATTCAAACTTCTTAATACAAATTTTTTGGAAAATTTCAGGTAGGAGCCCATTTAATTTTAGTATAATAATGTTTGCAACTGTTGCTCAAAATTCTCGGTGAATTTTCAAAATTTTTTTTGCCGACAGTCTTGTGTAGTTTTTTCCATGTAAAGAATGCTTTTTGTATGGAAAAAATGCTCAACATCGTATGGAAAAAATATATTTCAAAAATCAACCAGAAATTTGAGCTATTTCAAACTCACACTTTCTTGTACTAAAATTAACTGCATACCCGAAATTTCCCTACAAAATTTTATTAAATAGTTTGAACTTTAGTAAAAATTTGATGAATTTTTCTAAATTTTGTGCAAAGTTTCAAACTTTTATTTATGTACTTATGTACTTTTTGTTGCGGTTTTAACTAAATATAATAAAAAGAAAATGTTTCATTCCTTTACAAAATTATACGAAATTTCTTAGAAAGAGTGGTGTTAAGGTTTCCATACGTGGCCACGAGTGTAGTTATTTGCAAAAGTGTTGGTGTTTATTTAAATTTCCTCATTGCTTTTGCTGCTGCAGATATTGTACGAAGTGCTGGAGCAGCTATCACAACGCTGCCACCTGAGCGAGGAGTGCAAAGAGGCCTTTCATTTGTTGCAAGAATCCCATTTACAGGTACAATTTGCAATTATTTACAGTTTTGAAGCAGTTTATGTATATAGATATGTATGTATATGTATGCAACCACATACACATGTTTGTTTGACTTTCTATAGAGCCTTTTGTATGCTCACGATGCCATTGCGCAGAAGGACTTCTATCCACATCTGCCGGAAATACCGATTGAAATGGACGAAGATGAGGAAACAATTAAAATTGTGCAGCTGGTGAAAAGCAATGAGCCATTGGTAAGTACATTGTTGATTTTATTGGGTCAATTTTATACCACAAAAATTATGGAAAACGAAAACGCTGTTAGTCATCTCAAACACACGTCACGGCAAAAAGGCAAGAAACCCATCAAGACCAGCTTAATCATCGTTATATTTATTCTAATGTATCACAGTTTGATATCATTATCGTCAAGACTACTATTGACGCAGTCATTTTTTTCTTTTTCGTTGCGTAGTTGCGCACAAACACTTTCAAAAACAATAACAGTCACAAACATAAACTACTTGCAATATACATACTTAAATAGTTAGTAAATTCCTGAGAAAAAAGTATATACTCACAACTAGCTTTGCTTACAATCAATCACCTCATGCTTTTTTGTTTTATCGATTTTTTTTAATATTTTATTTATTTTTAGACAAAACTAACTATACGCTTTCAATTAATAATTGATTTGACTCATTTGTAGCAATTTTTAGAACTTGATTAGATTTTGTGCCAAAACAAACGGTTTATATATAAATATTTACTTACGATATACATTCATTTTTCTTTCGTATATAGTCTCATTTAATGCTTGAAAGTAGAAACTAAACCCATACTAGTTTAAATCTTAAAACTGGAAAAAATTGTATCACCTAAAAATTGGGCATACAAAGTTGGTTGTTTAAAAACTGGACATAATTTTTTTATCATAAACATTTTTGCTTCATTTACAATTGGAATAGTTTTTTGGCCACTAAAAACAGATAACAATTTATTTCGTCATTCATTTACTAGACATGGAAATACAGTTTTGGTGCCTTTAAAAGTGGACATAATTTGTTCGTCACTAAAAACTGGGAAAATTTGTTTCCTCATTCATAATTTGCACATCCTTTTTTTGGCCACTAAAAACTGGAAATAATTTTTAGTGTACCTGCAATTACTGTCACTGTGTGCGTGCGAACAAGTCGTGTATGTAAACGCGAATACGACGCGCAGTCGCACGCCGGTCAGCTGTGCCCTACAGATTTCTTGCCTTTCCCTGCCCATCGTATATCTTGGATGGCAGTGATGTCAAAAGGTACGCACTTTCTTCTGTTGGATTGGCTACTTTTTCGACACTGTGCGACAGAGCTATTGAGCAGTAACCGAATAAATAAGAGAGAGAATCTTCATATTAAATAACAGTTAGGCTGCGATAAAGGCACCGTTCTTCAACCACTGGCACGGACGTACACTTGTACTGGGTTCCGGGGCACACCAGCATTACGGGCAACAAGAAAGCCAGCTGGATTACGTGCAGAGCATATGATAACAAGATGCCTGAATTATTTCGCCCAAAGGTGATACGGGTTTCGGGACACAGCGACACAGAGGGAAATTATAAGGAAGACGAACAGGCATGATTTGGCATAAGACTCAAATATTTGTGAGGATATAAATGACGAAATAGGAATACTCTTACAAACTTGTAAGCTACTTTTCTCGGTGAGGCTTGCTAAAGTAGCGAGCGGCAGGTGGCTTGACGAAATCACCTTAAAAACTGCCAAAGAATTGTGGCCGGTGCTCAGCGCTAAACACACTGACCTAGACTCAGAAAAAATCCAACAAAATATATTTCTCTCAGCGCATGATTTGGTAACTATAACGAAATCTTGAAGGACCATAGATGCGAGGAAATCAGAGATCTTCTAATAATTATGCAAAGTTCAAAATGATTTTAGGAGGGATTGGGAGTTGCTGACCTCACATGAAGCATCACAATGGGCCCTGGGCATAAGTGTGTCTTATAGATGACCGCGACAACCAAACCTAACTTAATGTGGTCGTAGTTATCAGTTAGTGGCTAGTCGCTTAGCCCAAGTAAAGAAAGTAAAATAGTCAACGAATAATTAGTCATAAAACACTGAAGAGTAAAAAGTGAATATATTATATTTATTGTTTATTTTCATTCATACGCTATATAGTAGTACCTTTCAACAAAGTCCATTCCGTATGTTCAGTTGAAAGAAAAATATGTGCAGTTTTCAAATCGCCAGAAATTTATCTTCAGTGTTTCAATAACCATAAATTATTCTAAATATTTAAATGGAAAAGAGTGTGTCCAGTACTGAGGTAACCAAACATGTACATACATGTTTTTACTTTCAAGCTTTCTTTTGTTATTCACCCATCAATTTGTCATTATCTACACTCTCTCTCGCAGCTTAACCCTGTACAGTTCTATATTTTTCAATCTTTAATTCCCTCTCTGTCTTGTAGCATATACACATCCTTTTTCCATGGTGCTTAATTTTCTTAACAATTTTATAAATATTTAGAGAAACAATAAAACTATCCACTCACTCATTTTTCCTTAGCCAAAGAAACTTTTTTATGAAAATGAATTCACCACACTTTTCATCATGACCTTTTATTGACTTGTAAAAAATTTAAATATGTGTTATTTGCATATATGTATGTAGGTATGTACATACTTTTTCCAGTTAATATACTGCCACCATTCTAATTTGCTAGTGTAAAATGCTCATCAAAAATTGTTTAATATTCTTTATGTATTTACAATATCTGCATAAGTGCATATTGTAAAAAACCTGCAAAAAATCGCAATTTTTTATTATCAAAATTTGTACTTCGTGTATTTCACACACACTTTCTCTCTCACTTCAAACCACAGTCCGGAGCACAAAGTGCGGAACCGATTGTTGTAAGTAAATGTCCTTTAAGCAAAAAATGTGTATATGTAATTTAATATTCATACGTACACGCATACATACATATCGATGTTTGTTCTTGCTAATTTTCGCTGTATTTTATAATTATTACATATACATACATACATACTTATTAAATGATATGTAGGTGTACATACTTTGTAACCTTATATGCACCACCAACAATGACACTTCATATGAGTACTGGCATTAGTGTTTTTTTCCTTATTTAAGTAATTTTTCTTCACACAAAAACAAAAATACATACCTACAAAACACATGTAAATATACTTATGTACATACATATGTATTTATGTACATATAAAGATGGAAATATTTCCATCATAAGTGCCTACAGATAATTAGGTATATAAAATTCAGAAAAGAATGAACCAAATGAAAATAGTTTCGGAGCTCTTCTCTTCAAATACACAATCGAAATGCTTAAAAATCCAAACCAATATGAGACCAAAAACTTCGGGAATGTTTTCACAAGAATGAAAGTGAGAACAAAACTGTCGACAACGTTCTCAGTGGGTATTAGAACAAAACCCTGTGCAACGTTCCAAATAGAAACAGATACGAACAATACTCCGGGAACATTTCTAAGAGCACAAAAAGTCTCCGGATAGTTTTGGCCAAGGCATAACAAGGTAGAAGTGATTTCGACATTTCTCTCTTTTGAACTGCGACTGAAATGTCAACTCTTAACCCTATACTATTCAAATTTTTTTTTTTTTAATAAAAATTTTCAATTGTGAGCTGTGCGACTGATTTTAAATACATAATAAAATGAAAAGGAATTACGAGTGGTGCGTTGTGTTTGTCAAAAGCCTGGACAACAAACTTGTGCGTTATTTTAAACCTTCAAATTGTCAAGAGAAGCGACAACGGTGGGCAAATTGCTGCGATGTTTCATTAGGAGACTCTTCACGTGTGGACGTGACTTTATTTGTTGTCTATCGCAGCCGAGTATTTCTAAGTGGACGCGTTTGGTCCCAGGTGCAGGATTTATCATACCGAATATGAAAAGAAAATCTCCCTTTCATATACATATGTACATGGATAGGCCAAATTTCAAAGAATTTCAAATTTCTGATAAAACCTAAACCAGTATTCTTTGTGGACATAAAGAAACTGAAGGTAATTTTTAATAAATTTAATGGAAACGAAATTTCGAATAACAAAAATTTAATAGCTAAATTATTGAAGTTAAGATCTGATGTAAATTTAGAAGAATCAAACTTTTTTTAATGTCTAATATACTTTAGAATTAAGTATTTGAATAAAAAAATAAATGCTCAAAAACATTGGGATAGTAAAAGCAAGAAAATTGTTAAAACGATTTTATAAATGAGTGCGTTTCATTTAGTGTGTAATTTTGTGTAAGAATGCATTTCCACATTTACATTAAACAGAAAATTCAATAAATAAAATGAAGCTGATTCTAATGAGATCTTAAATATATTCATATTTACAAAAACTTTCATTTCAAAGATGTTGAGTTCTATCAAATATGGTAAATGCATAACAAAAGGTTAATTTCTTTGTTTACATTTTTTGACATTACAGTCAGGTATGAGAGAGCTCGACTGAATTGTCACTTCTACCTTGTTGAACATGCCTTGGTTTTGGCAAAGAACAATTTGGGAACTAAAGTCTAAGGACCTTTCGGACAGAGAATGAATCGAAAACAAATCTTCTCTGAATTATTCGCGAGGAATGGAGGCGAGAAAAATGTATTTCACAAAACCTTCATTAATTTGAAATATTTGAATATTAAAATTAATAAAAAAAAAGAACTGAAAGATAATTATGTACATTAGGTCAACGAAATACTTAAGACACGAACTGATTCCCTGATGTCGTACGCTGATGACTGCTAGATCTTGGTGTCAGGGAATGGAATTGATTACCTCTGCTCAAAAGTAAACGGCTATCTCTCCAGCTTTTCTCGCTTCTTCGATGCAAGGAGCCTAACACTCTCCCTCAACGGCGACCCTCTTCACCACCTAGACGAAGGTGGTAAGGCTAGAATTAGGCATTCACGTCGATGGCACACCAATACCGACAGTAAATAACCCGAAAATTTTAGGGGTCACCTTTGATAGCCTGCTCTCCTTCTCCACGCACACAATCGCAGTTGTCAGCAAAGTACAGAGCCGCAACAAGGTCCGCAAGTCGCTTGCCGGCAGCACCTGGGGCAAAGACAACGAAACATAGCTTGCAACATACAACGCAATTGGCCGGCCGGTTCTAAATTATGCAGCACCAGTTTGGTCGCCGGGGACTAGTTGGACGCAGTGGACGAAGCTACAGACTTGTCAGAACGCCGCACTCCGGACAGTGACTGGGTGCCTTCTAATGTCGCCTGAGCACCACCTACACAGCGAGGCCCAAGTGTCCCCCGTAAGCAGTTTCTGGTGGGCTGCCCCAGAAGTGAACAATCCAACAGACCACTGCTAGAGGAGAGGCCTCCGCCCAGGCACGTCAGGGGGCACCTATTCGTGTGCAACGACGCAGTCCAGAAATACGTAGATCAACCACTGGACCCGACGACGTACAGACGAGCGATCAAGGACATTCATAAGAAATCGGTCGCTACCTACCACGACTCCCGGCCTATGAATGCCGTGATCGGAGCCCAATCACCACCTGCATAAGTGACGGAGCTTCAACTGCCAAGAGAGACCCGCGTTACCCTGGCTCAGTTATGGTCTGGATATTGTAGTCGCCTCAACAGCTACCTGTACAGACTCGACCAAAATATCCGCAATGAGTGCCCGGCATGTGGAGACTACCCACACGACACCAACCACCTCTTTACATGCCAGCTCAATCCTACTCAACTGACACCCCTCTCCCTTTGCTCCGACCACACAAAATGTAACAGTCATTTGTTAATCGATGGCAGTTGACGGGAGAAGTATCGCATTTGCAGTCACTGACTTTTCAAACTGCCCTCGTATTTCGAACCATTTTCTTTTATTTTAATGTATGAATATTTCGCTTTTGACATAATGCTGCATGTACTCCATTTCATCAGCGTTGAAATTAAGAAACAAGCACTATTTTACTTAAGTTTAATTAAAGTAATGTGTTTTACATATTTACCTTATGTGTTGCAAATAGTATTGGAGAACAAAAGTTTGATATTTTTCAAATTAAAATTTATGCCAAAAATCTTAACAGTTCTTATTCACAACAACACGAAAACCCGAAGAACAAAAACAAAGAAACACCATTTTCGTTGTCGTAATTTGTGTATCTTAGTTTGAAAATTTACACAAATTAACTGTTTTCTTACCACAGTGCATCGCTAGATTCGTTTTATAAATACTAAAATATTAAATGAAAAGTGTTAAATACTAATACATTTGTGTATTGTATTTATTATCAAAATTAAATTTTAGGGCGCCACAATCAAAACGGATGAAGAAACTGGCAAAATAATTATTGCGCGTATCATGCATGGCGGTGCTGCCGATCGTTCTGGACTGATACACGTTGGCGATGAGGTGATCGAGGTGAATGGCATTAATGTGGAAGGCAAAACACCAGGGGATGTGCTGAGTATTTTGGTGTGCAAAAATGTGAAGATTATTGTTTTTTCGCACAAAATTAATAAATTATTTTTTACACTGTCAAATCATAGCAAAATTCCGAAGGTACGATCACTTTCAAGTTGGTGCCGTCAGATGGCAAGGGTGGCCAGCGCGAGTCTAAGGTGCGTGTGCGCGCGCACTTTGACTACAATCCAGACACGGATCCTTATATACCTTGCAAGGAGGCCGGACTGGCGTTTCAACGTGGCGATATTTTGCATATTGTATCGCAGGTAAACCTTGAGTGATCGTGTGTACATTAGGGTGGTCAAAAAAAAAATTTAAAATATTAAGCTCGCACCCGCTAGGAATTTTGTAAATCCATATATAGAATGTCTGCATTTTTTTGTAAAAAAAATATATATATATTTAGAAATGCCTCAAAGCCCATGAAGTTTTCCATGTAAAAACACTTTTTCGAAAAAATGGTACCCAATTCTGGAAAATTAATATTTGTCGTTATTATTTAAAAATGGCTAAATAAACAATTGGGCGTTATTACTGGAGTAGTCCGATCGAAAAATATTGGACCTCATTTATTAAAAGTGAGCTTAAGCTCCGACTAAATTTTCAGTACGAATTCTTGAGCTTGAGCTCATTCCATTAGTGCAAAAATTGAGTATGAGCTTAAGCTCACTTTTTATGCTGAAGCCCATTGATTTTGAATAATTCTATACCATTTCTACGAAAAAGTATTATTTCCTCATATAAAATACCTGGAAAACTTCATGGGCTTTGAGGCAGTCATAAATATATATATATTTTTTTTAACAAAAAACTACGCACATTCTCTATCCCATTTAGCAAAAAATCCTAGGGTGTGAGCACATTTTAAACATTCCCCCCCCCCGCATATATTTTTGGACCACCCTAGTGAACATATGTACATAAATGGTCAATTACCTAGACAACATTGCCTTTTAATTATTAAGTTATTGCATTTTTTTAATTTTCATCAACATGTATTCTATTGCAGGACGATGCTTATTGGTGGCAAGCTCGCAAAGAGTCTGAACGCACTGCCCGCGCTGGTCTGATACCCAGTCGCGCGCTGCAAGAGCGGCGTATTATGCATGAACGTTCACAATTGGAGGCGAATGATGCCGACTCAAAGAGTGAGTTTGTAAATCAAGATTTTATTGCATTGTATATTAGGATGGTCCTCAAAAATATCAACATCACAGGACAACCATTAAATTTTTTTCTGCGTATAAAATAAAAAAGTCACTAAGTAAAACATTGTGAAAATAGGGCTTGCTCCAGGGTTTTTAAAAATTTAATTTTCCGACCGCAAAAATTCGACAAAGTTTTGACTTTGACCACCTACAATGCAGCTAGTTTATGAATTTATATGAATAAGCTTCAATGATCAATATATAAAATTTTTTAGATTTCAAGTAAAAATTTTGTCGAATTTTTGCGATATTAAAAACGATTTAAAATTTTTAATGCCTATGCAGCAACCTCTCAAAATTTGTTGAAAATTTTGAAAATTTCGACCTGGGTTCGCCCTAATTTCCATACACATAAACTAATTAATTAAACTGCATTTTATGGATTTATTCATTTTAAAGCAAATTTTTACTAAATGTTCAAAATAATTATAACTATGTTTGCTTTGCATGTCTATGTGTGCGTGTGTATCCGCATTTCACTTACCGCCATTTTCCCTCATCATCAACGCCTGCATCATCACTCACCATTGATTTGGCTTCTGAATTTCAATAAAATAAAATAAAAAATTGAATACCAAAACTAACGCATCAACTTCAAATAACTTTGCATCAGAGGGCTCTTGCGCTTCCATATGCACCACCCCGCCCGGTACACCCATATTGCATACTAGCAGTAGCACCACCTCATGTCGCCAGCCTAAAACTAAAAAGATTATGTACGATTTGACAGAAAACGATGACTTTGATCGTGAAATGATCGCCACATATGAAGAGGTATCCAAATTATATCCACGTCCGGGCGTTTACCGTCCTGTAGTGTTGATCGGCGCACCAGGCGTTGGTCGCAACGAGCTGAGGCGTCGCTTAGTGGCGCGTGATCCGGAAAAGTTTCGCAGCCCAGTGCCATGTAATTATAATTTGCCAGAAAGCCATTAAATACTGATATTCCCTAATCTATCCGTTTGTTCTTTTTTTTTCAGATACTACACGTCCGATACGTACCGGCGAGGTAGCTGGTCGCGAATATATATTTGTGGCTCGCGAAAAGATGGAAGCGGATATAGCTGCGGGCAAATTTATCGAGCATGGCGAATATAAGGGCCACTTATATGGCACCTCTGGTGAAAGTGTGAAATCGATTGTGAATGCCGGCTGTGTCTGTGTGCTGAGTCCACACTATCAAGCTATCAAGGCATTACGCACCGTACAAACGAAGCCCTTCATTATCCATATAAAACCACCGGAATTCGATGTCTTGAAGAAGACACGCACTGAGGCGAGAGCCAAGTCGACGTTTGATGAGAGCAATGCTCGAGGTTTTACGGTAAGCCAGCACAATGCAGTCATGAAAGGATGATCAGGGCCCCAATCGCCGCAACCATGATCGAAAGGTTACTCGTTTCGATTGAAATTAAATGAATGACAGCTGTTTTCTTTCCATATGTAAATTTAGAAATTTTACTCTCAAAATGAAATTTCGAAACGCGGGTGCCATTATTGAAATTCTGTCCCCAAGCAATCGCTTATTAAATTCGCCATTCATACTACAAATAACAGGGGGGAAGCAAATTAACCTTAGTATCGGGTTTCGATATAAATTTTTTTTTTCAATACCTACTCATTACTTGGTTCAAAAACATCGATACCAAAATTACTTGGTATTGAAGGAAAAGTATCGAGTATGTACTTGTATTTACTCGTATCATTTCATTCCGATTTGGTGATTATCAGATACATCCATATATAGTAGTTTTTGAGACTCAATTCTCCCAAAAAGTTCTTGCTAGACTCTTTCCAATTTGAGAACTCAGATATTTCCTCTCGGTTGATTTTGAAGTCTTATACTTGGACTACAATGAACAGTATGTAGTCTGAAGGCAGTTTTCTGTACTCTATGGTGCAACATTACTTCGCTCAATTTAGTCCTCTGATAGAGGATACTTGGAAACTTACCTCTGACATTTTTTACTACATATATAGGCCATGCACGTACCACTGAGAGCGAATACCGTTGCCAGAGAAAATTTGTATGCCTCTAGAGAAGATTTGACACTACCATACACCTCTCTGCTCGGGTCCAGTTTTGTTTGCAGTTTGCAATTGAAGCAGCTTTGATACTTTAATACTTTACTACTTTCTGAGTGCTAAAGGACTCCTAACAAAAGTCGTTAATCGAATTGAGATTCAACTGCTATATCAAATCCTTAGTTTCTCGTCCTTACTTAAAACAGCGTAGTGACAATAGTCTCATCTTAAGGCCTTTAGTTTTTATAAGAATTAATAACTACTCTCCAAAGAAACAAAAATGTCAGAAGGACGTTTCTATATCAAAGAGACGATATGTATGTCCCTTTATGTATAAATGAGCTTGAAACATACGGCTTGTATTCGCATAAGGGCTAGCTTTTAAGCTATTTTAGAAAAAATGCATCCTATCTTCTATCTTCAGCGGTAAACAGATTTTAATTGAATTAATAATAAACATTATTTTTCAGTGAAACTCCCATTTATATTTTGTATGTGCTTTTTTATTTAGTTGAAATACAAGTCAAATCGTTGTATTTTTATAATTTAGGACGAAGAATTCAACGATATGATCAAATCAGCTGAACGCATTGATTTCCTCTACGGCCACTTCTTCGATGAAGTCATCGTGAATGGCGAACTATTGACGGCCTTCGAACAGCTAATGAACACAGTGCAACGCATAGAGAATGAGCCACTGTGGGCACCCGCTGCGTGGGTACAATAGAATGGCTGACTGGCTGTGCAACAAAGCGCGAAACAACCAGAAAAAAGACAAACACTGCTGATGAATAAAAAAAAATAATAATGTTAAAAATGCCAAAAACTAGTAAAAACAAAAGGAGTACATACATATGTAGCTACTTAGAAACACTCATTCATACATACAAACTTACAAACAAACAAAACTTATTTTTAAAACTAAGTAAGGGCGTATGTGAATCGGTAACAAAGTTCTATGGGGAAAGGTGCTGAATAAAATTTTTACTATGGTGAGACAGTTTTGCCAATCTGCTCTGTGAAATGAAATCTTTCTCGACAGCAGTAAATTTTTGATAACCGCAGATTTATGCGGTATAAAATATTACAAATTGAAATGAAATTAATATTTTAAGAAAACAGCTACCATTGTTGATTGCAATTCATCAATTTAAGCTTTTATTTACACACATCAACAATCTTTGCTATTGTCAAAATTTTCTATGCATTTGTTAAAAATACACTAGCCTCATAAGCTACTGAAATTTTATTCACCTCAAAAAGTCAGTACCAATTTGTACTGGAACCTGCAAATTTTTACAGGAAAAGTATATGATAACCCAAAAAATTTGCAAGAGAGCACTGAATCGAGAGCGTAGTAACACGGGAGAGCTGAAAATTTTTGCTAGAGAATTTTTTACTAGCAGAAATTAGCTAGCAGAAGAACAACAAGAAATGTCAAAATCCGCCATTTGTTGACTTGGTTACAAGTAAGCAAAATTAAAATGACTGGAAATCAGAATATGGATGATGTACAGGACTGTGTAAGTGCTTGTATGTATGTATAGCAAAGAGTGCAACAACTGTTCACTTGCAAGTTTTTACCAGTTTTGTGTTCAATGACTTTTTCTGCTGGTTTTCTCTTCTTCTCAATTTTACGCTATATTTTGATTTTACGCTCTCGCTGCAATTATTTACTGGAAAAGTTACTATACACACCTTTTGTTACCGATTCACACACGCTCTAAATAAAGAAAAAATGAAGATAAGTAATGAATTTGACAATGTAAACACCAAGAAATTTATTGTTAAAGATTTTTGTTTTCGAATTTAGGAGTAAGCGAAAAATAAGTGAAAATTGTTGGTTTTCGAGTTTGGGTAGTGAGATTTAAAACTGATAACTTGTTAAAGAAAGAAAAGTAGCTGTTAACTACTTATTGCATACCACATATGTACATGAATACATATATGAAAAACTTATGTACATACTTGCATACAATACTTATATAAATATGTATATTCCAATATGAAATTACTGATGTACAATATTTTGTAGTAAAGTGTTCTCCTTGACAGTTAATAAAATACCCGAACTCATTTTTTACGGTATCAAAAGAAACAGAAATACATATAAACTCCAAAAAAAAAACAACTACATCCTTAGAAACAAACTTGCCAACTGCATAGAATTTTGCGACTTCTAACAAACCGAAGAAGAACAATATTGCCAGATACAAAAATCATAACACAAACTTCATACAAAATATACTACCGATTTTGAGGATTTTCGCTGAATTTTTCGTCGATGTAGTTAAAAAAAATTCTAAATCTGCAAAGAAGAAAGTGGGAATTTAAAATAAAATTTATAGAATTTATGTAAAAATGGGAATTTATTTGACGCTAAAATATATAAATTTTTAAAAGTTAATTTATAAATTTAAGCACTTTTGCCATTGTCTAGAAATATCACATTTCTTAAATGACGTGCTAATTTAACATTTTGCTAAACCTAAATCTTTCCACTTATTATATGTATTAAAATGTATGTATTAGCTTTATTCTGTTAACTGTTGAAATATTTAGCTATAATTTTTAACTGCCGCTATCGATTTTTAATATTGAAATGAACTAACAGTGCAATGTATGAAGCCATCAAGAAAAAATTATTTTCATTTAATTATACCTTTTAAAATTTGAATATTTTCTAAAAACCACGCTTTTCGTTTTTCCATTTGTTAATTTTTTTTATTATTAAAAACACTTAAAACATGAAAAAATTAACATATTTCTTCATGGTGAAATTATACCAGGTGTGTATTTAGAGCAAGAACAAAAATTTAACACTTTATTTATTATTAAAAAATTTACCATTAAAAATTTCAATAAGATAGACGAATGTCGAGAAAATAAAGCGGGGAAGCTGTTTATAATTTCACCATGATATTTCTTTTCTTGTTTATTCAATAACATAAAAAGTACCTTTTGCATGCAAGCGATAACAATGAAAAGAAAACAATAATGAAAAATTTGAAAATTCAAAAATTTGTGTATGTATTACCTAAAAATATTAAGCAAATAAATGTAATTGAATAAATAAATAATTAAATTTTCAATATAACAGAATTGTCCAAGGAAATAAAAAACTAAAAATATATATTTATAATATATAAAATAAAATTAAATGAATATAAATACTGTAATTATGTATTGTACTTAAAATTCAAAATGCATATTCTTACATTTTATTGTAATTAAATGTTATCAATACGAAAATGTTGAAATAAAAATAATTAATAAAATACAAAAAAAAACACACAAAACTTTAATAGAATTGCAGAAAAATTTCAGTGCATAGTTAATTTTGTACATTAGGATGCCACAACAAAAAAGTCGACGGCGCACACTGTGCCTTTTTTCAATTTTAGCGTGCCAAAAGACCAAAATAAAATGATTTCAGATGGCCGTGATTTTTGACATTTTGGCTGACAAATATCCGGCTAGTAAGTCCATCTAATAAATTCATAAGAAAAAATAACAACAACAAAAATAGTCGGCGCCTTTTATGCCTCNGTTTTTTTTTTTTTTTTTTTTTTTTTTCCTTTATTCATTGGGTATACGTATACAATAATACATATGCATTTTAAGAAACGAACATAACATTTTCTCACCCTTTGCATTTAATTTAGAATCGAGCACGAAAAGAGAAAGGGGCACTCAAAAGGCAGCAATTTTTGGTAGAAACGAAATCACCATAAGATTAAGACAAGTAATTTTTAGCAAAAAAAAACCGACTTCAACTCTCATATAAAAAAAAAAATATATATATATATATCTCATGATCCACTAATCGGATCTTAACCAGATTAGTATGGGACCACCTCTGAGACACTACCTTTCCGATGCAAAAAGAATTATCGAAATCGGTTGACGTGGTCCAAAGTTATGCGGTAACATACATAAAAAAAAAAAAAATAATAATATTCCGACGAACTGATAACCTCCTCCTTTTTTGGAAGTCGGTTAATAAAGATGACGATGTGGTGTTATTAAAGAGAAACTTATATCCATATCTCTGTCACGAGCAGTTAAAAAGTTGACAAGACGAATCAAATCGCAAATAAAAATTATTTTTAACCGACTTCCAAAAAAGGAGGTTATCAGTTCGTCGGAATATTTTATTTTATTTTTTTTATGTATGTTACCGCATAACTTTGGACCGCGTCAACCGATTTCGATAATTTTGCAACGGAAAGGTAGCGTCTCAGAGGTGGTCCCATACTAATTTGGTTTAGATCCGCTCATTGAATCATGAAATATATAGATATATATATTTTTTTTAAGTCGGTTTTTTTTTTTTGCTAAAAATTACTTGTTTTTTTTTCAACTTGGCCCAAGAGAAATCTGAAATGTGCTACTCTTCGACGCGAATAATGAAATGTGCTACTCTTCGTAGGGACCGACGATATGTACGATGGATCCTAGGGCCTAGGCTATAAACTTCTGTTATAAAACTGTTCGTATACGCATGTCTTCTTTTGCAATTTAAAGTCGAAGTTAAAGGTCCCTCATGCTGAAATATGCAACGTCTACATAGATATAAAGGAGGTGGATGCTCGGATAATCTAGGAAAGTATTGCGGAGCGACAGGATTTTTAGCAACTTCACACTTGCACCCTCTTATAATAAAAAATTCGAATTAAAAGTTTTGATATTTTCGATTTTATTTTATTTTTTTGTTATTTTTAATTTTTGTACAAAATTTGAAACTTTATTATATTTAATTTTTGTTAGATAATGAGCTACATATAAGTACTTTTGAGTTAAAGGTTGTGAAATGGGCAACCACTATTTCGAAGGGAGAGCTTTTTTTGTGCAATTATCTGTTAATGATTAACAACGATAAAAGAAAAATACAAGAGTTATCAAGAGTTTGTTTTATCGCGATTGGATATATCGATTCTGCTTGCTTTTTAAACAGTTAAGAGTGATGATGTTTTCTTTCCATTTTTGTTTTTTATTTAGTCATAAAATTTTTTATTTAATAATAAAAGTCATTACAATTTTTGTAAATATTATTGACATCTCAATGACTTTAAAACCGCGTACGAATGATGGTGTTTTCTTCCCATAATCGATATTATCAATCGCGAGAAAACGAATAAAATCTAAAAAAGCGAGTTTCGAAAAAGTTATGAAACTTGTATTTTTGTTTTATCGTTGAGAGGCATAAACAGATACTTGCACAAAAAAAGCTCGACCTTCAAAAAAATGGTGGCCCACTTCACAAATTTTTACTCTTTTATAAATAAACAAGCAGTTTTTATGAATATATGGAGTTTAAGTACAAAACTAATTATTTGTTATTGAAGTAATAAAAAACGCCTAGAAGGCTCTAATTTCCATTAAAATGCAATGCTTTCTTAATAAGGCCAGTCAACAAAAACTGAAAATTTTAATAAAAAAAATTATTCAATTTCGTTAGTAACGATAGTGTAAAGTGAAACTAACGAAAATATCGACAACTCTACACTTCTGTGCGTCGAATAGATAACCTCCGCCTTTTTTAAAGTCGTTATTAATCGAATATAATAATAATATAGTTAATTAATAAAACGGAATTTTTCAGAAATGAAAACGGTAAATTTTATTAATACCCGTGAATGCGACTAGTATAAAAAGTTCAGTTTCGCCCGATCTTAGATTTCTTTGGTTGTTACGAATATTTTTCTTTGAGATAACAAACAATAAACTATTGCGGACAAAATGCTCTCTTATCTTTTTTTTACTCAAATGCGTACTCACATACTTATGTATATATATATATATATGTATATGTGTGTGTAGTATCATACATATATAAATCCATATACTAACTGATCCCAGAATGTACATACATATATGTATATATCGTGAGATCTTTCAATAGCGATAATTCTGTCTAGCGTTTAACAATAAACGCTCACCTATGTATACAAGTATGAATGTAGCTCAGCAAGTATCAAAAAATAAATAGAGAGCATTGAGACAAAAATAAGAAGACATTTACGCTAGCTAGCACCGCAATCAGGCCTGCCAACTTCGCGCAAACCGTGCAATGTGTGGCCCTATTTTATTTCAAACACTTAATGTTTCACTTTTGAAAAATATTTAGTAATATTTCAATACATATTTGTTAAATCCTTCGCGTTGTACTAATTTTTCGTCAACTAAAATTTGCTAGTCTCTAAAATTTATACAACTGGTTTATCTTATTTTGGCATTGCACTTTTTTTTAGGATTGTGGTTCTATTTTTATTGCTAAATGGGAAGGAAATAGGGATGCAAATTTTCAGGATTAACATCGGCAACATCGATAACGAAATAAATTGGCTGAAAAACATCGATACATGGATATTTTCCGACGTTTTACAATTTGTTAAATTTGTAAACTAAAAATTCACACCAGCGTAATCTCGCTGGGGTCCAAACTTAGAAGGACTGATTTCATTGACAATGTATTTGTCGCAGACGGGTGTTCGGTCTCTTTCTAAATGTTAAGTGAGTATTCTCAAAACTGGGCTCCAAATAATGAATAATGTAATGCCGAAATTCCGCTAGGCATTGAAATGACGAAAAAGTTTTGCCTTTTGAAAAATGTCACGTGGAAATGAATTGAATTGCAATTTTTCTAAAGGTCATGGCACAGATATTTTTTAATGCCCCCACTTCACCATTATAATTTGTGTCATTTAATGCCTAGTGGAAATACGGCATAAGAATTCAGGATCAAATAAAAAAAAACTATTAGAAAAACAAAGGATAAGTTGAATTAAGTGCAGGTCTGAGTCACACTAAATTCAATACTTAAAACATCGATGCATCGTCAGTTCAAAGATATTAGAAAATTGTTAGCATCGATTCCTTTAAAGGAAATGAATAGTTTTATTTCGCTTAAAAAGAGTGACACCTTTCTTGGCATGCTTGTTTATTTTTGGGTCTTTTTTATTCCCAATATGGCACCTCATAGCTCAAGATAGTTGGCAGCCCTGACTGCGTGCCAGTGCATGGATTTCTAAAAAAATTAGAAGTTGATAGATTAAAAAAAAAAAACAAGATCAGAATGGCGAATTCATAAACGGTCGTGTTGTGCTTAAAATTTGTAATTGTAATTTTTATTTTGGTACTCCTGCTATCACTTTTCATTAGTTCGCCGCGGGATAAATTGTAATTTTTATCAAACAACAACAGATATATTTCACGTCAACAAAATATTCAACAAAAAAACCTATGTTTACATACAACTGGACCCGAATCACCGCATCCGTGATCGAATGAAACTCTATTCGAGATAAGGTGGTTTCATATGTATACGATGATAGTACCACCGCCTTATATGAATTTTCCTTAATTCGAATCGAATGAAATAAAATGACAGCAGTTTTCTCTCCAATACAATCTGAAGTGAAGAAGCAAACTCAGTACCGAAGTTTGAAAATTTCGAATCGAATTTTCTTCGATGATGGGCTCTGTAATAATTTAAAGGAGGCTCAAACAATTACTCACCGCTACAAACTTTTTTAATTCAAATTAGATTTGAAATGGTTAATGTTTGGAACCTATTCGTTGGACAGCCTCCCACACAAACTTATTGCAAACGAAAAATACTTACCTAAACAGCTGATAGGGATGCAATTTCACTTTTAAATTGGTTATGCTCAGAGTTAACTTTTCATTTTTATTTAAGGTGTGCCCGATGATAAAATATGGAAAAGATTGGCATGTAGATTTTTAGACTTTGTTGTTTAAAATGGTAGAAAATATAATATAGCTAAAAAGTGAGTAGATCTACCAATAAAGTGGTGAAGTCCGTGCACTGGCCACCACCCAAGTGAAAACTCTCTCTAGAACTCATCATTTGTTGATCAGCAAGCAACGGTGTTGGTTGGTTGAGTTTGAGAAAATAGAAATAGCCTATTAAACAATTTATCGCTAAATTTATTATAGACAATTTAATGTAAACGAAAGAAATCATCTGTTATAGCCAACAATAATCAAAAATGTCTGCATTCGATTTAAAAAGTTTGGAAGAGTGTCTGGAGAAGCACATACCACCAAATGAACTGAAAGAGGTGAAGCGTATTTTGTATGGCGTTCCAGAAGAGTGAGTCGAGCAAATTGTTAATGCAAAGGTTGTCCTAGTTATATACATATGTATATGAATGTATATACAAAAGAATGTACATATATTTTCTTATACTTAATTTAACGAAACAGCGGAGATTGTAAAAATATTTGTTGTATAATAGTGAATTTGATAAATTGTATCTGCGTAAATTGTACAATTATCGCGTTATCAGCAGAGACTGCATTTAAATGCTATAAATTTAAACTTTATCCCGCTATTTGGTTTTCATTTTGATACATACTAATTAAACAAATTTATTATGAATGTGTATGTATGAACTGAGTAGTTGAAATAATAAAAGTGATATACTTACATACATACATATTTGTTTACGTATACATATGTATAATGTTCTCAGATAATCTGCGGCATACATACATCCATCTATGTATGTATGTACATTAGACCATACTAGAAAAAAAGTTCGCCCTACACAAATTATTATTATTTTGTTGCCTTACATCGACAATTTTTCTGTTCCAAAGTCAGCACATAAAGCTTACCAAAAATCTTGAATCTTTTGTTAAACTTTTGTGATTATTTTATTATAACTATTCAGATTTTTTTTTGTCGAACATAGCTGCCACGAGAAAAATTTAAAAATGTGACTCTTAGGTTCGGCAAAAAAAAATAAGATTTCGAAATTTCTTTGCAAAAATACCCTAGACGCAGCGATGTACGGCGAACTTATTTGTTTGAAAAAACAAATTTTAAATTTTCAAAAAAAAACAATATTTTTCAATCGTAAAACTGTGGTTCTCCTCAGTAGACTTCAAATATTGATATCCATTTGTTTATTTAACCATTTTTTATGATTAAGATTTTTTATTGGTCCTCCCATTGCATTTTCAAGGACCCATAAAATATAGTCACCATGAAAAAATTGTTAAAGGAACAATCGGATATTATTACCGGTAATCTCCTGAAGATAAGCAAAGTTTTCCGATCGAAAAATATTGATGTTCAAGAATTCTACATTATTTCTACGAAAAGTTGTTTTTTCCCCATATAAAATACATTGAAAACTTTGAGCGCTTTGAGCACACCCTAATTTTTTTTTTTTATTTCAAAATAAAAAAATAGGGGTATAATTTTTTTGGTATAGAACAATCCTAGGGGCTGGCGGCATTAAAAATGCGACCTTATTTTTTTTACATACATTTTTGGACTACTTTAATGTATATGTATAAATGTTGTGTTTGCTGAGACCGCTTTTTCTACAAGATAAATTTTCTCAAGTCAAGGAACGATCTTACCAAGGCGAATTAATATAAGGTGATAGCAGGAGTACAAAAACAAAAATTTACATGTATTTTGTTTTTGCTTTGGCGGCATAAACTGTCAAAATCTGTAAGAGTGTGTGTAGAAATTCAAACAAAATTTTTCAATTTGATATCAGAAGCCGTGCGGCGAAACACATACACAAAATCAGCTGAGCTAGTAACACCACCTTATATAAATTCGCCTTGGATCTTTCTAAATTTTTTTTTTACAAATTTCGTCAACACAAATTGCTCAAAAGTACATATATAAGCTTTTGCTACCTTTTTTAGGAATGCACAAAAACGCCTAACATTTCTTCATCATTTACAGCGATGTGCTAGAACTGCCTGAAGCTTCCGTTTCCCTAGCTTCCGATCATGATTTTGAGATAAAAGGATATCGTCTATCTGCGCAGAAAGAGCAAATACGCAAACCACGCATAGTGCGCGTGGGAGCTATACAAAACTCCATTGTACTACCCACCACTGCTCCGGTGGACAAACAGCGCGAAGCCATTTGGAACAAAATACGCATCATAATCAAGGCAGCTGCCAAGGCAGACGTTAATATTATTTGCATGCAGGAAGCATGGAGTGAGTTCAAAGCTATAATCTAAACATTTTTTATATACAATCTGCTCTTGATTCTTATTTTTTTTTTCATTCCACTAGCAATGCCCTTTGCATTCTGCACGCGCGAAAAATTTCCCTGGTGTGAATTTGCCGAAGAGGCTGAAAAGGGTCCAACAACACAAATGCTACAAGAGCTGGGCAAAGCCTACAATATGGTTATTATTTCATCGATACTGGAACGCGATACAACACATGGCGACACCATCTGGAACACTTCGGTGGTGATCTCAAATCGGGGCCGCTATCTTGGAAAACATCGTAAGAATCACATTCCACGTGTCGGCGACTTCAACGAGTCCACCTACTACATGGAAGGCAACACTGGCCATCCAGTTTTCGAAACAGACTTTGGCAAAATAGCAATAAATATCTGCTACGGCCGTCACCATCCACAAAACTGGTTGATGTTCGGCTTGAATGGTGCCGAAATCGTATTCAATCCTTCGGCTACAGTGGGCGCACTCAGCGAGCCGCTTTGGGGTATTGAAGCGCGCAATGCAGCAATTGCAAATAGCTACTTCACAGTTGCAATAAATCGTGTCGGCAGCGAGGAATTTCCCAACGAGTATACTTCAGGCGACGGCCAGAAAGCGCATAAAGTATTCGGACCCTTTTACGGTTCATCTTACGTGACGGCACCGAATGGCGCACGCACGCCGGGCTTATCACGCAATAGGGATGGTCTGCTCATCACTGAAATAGACCTGAATCTGTGCAGACAGGTGAAAGATTTTTGGAATTTCCCCATGACACAGCGTCTACCGTTATATGCGGAATCCCTCGCGCGTGCTGCACAACTCGACTTTGAGCCGCAAGTCATTAGGGAGTAGAATCTAAAAAGTTTATGCAAATTGCGTGGTATCTTGTCTAAATTTGCTAAATAATTAAGCAACAGCTTTGCGTTTGTGTAGATAGTTTGTTATTTTTGCAAAATATATTTGAGTTTTCGTATACATTTAAATTTGCACAATTTTCTCTACAGATCTACTGTGTAGTAACCTTCCAGACGTTTAGCCTCTCGTATACCACTCTCTACCGCACCATGCACCGTACCGAAATGAGTTTCATGTGTAGCTTCGCCAGCAAACAGTATTACCGGCTTAACGGCCAGACCTCCTTGCAGATGCGTTTCAACGAGAAAGTTAGGCGCTTCGGCGAGTACGGTTATGGGTTGCGCTAACTCAACTGCACCTGTGCACAGCTCTTCTGTCTTCAGTGAACGAAACGAGCTTGTGCCATAAAAATTTGGATTAGTATCCCAAACAGATTTGATAAAATCTATTGGATCCGGTATATTGCATTGCGGCAAGAAACGCCTCAACAAATACATACATCCTTCCTTAACCTCGATATCTGGCATTGTTTCTACCTGAGGAATTTGGGAGCCAACTAGCCAGCCAACTATTACGCAGGGTTGATTTGCAACCCTATAAAAGCCATAGATATTTTCCAGCCAGGCGCGTGCGCTTTCGCGTAACTCCAAAAGATCTTCTTCACGCCAAAGCATGGCTAGGCCCATCCATTTACTGTTCCAGAATGGCGTTGGAAACTCCAGAAATAATTTCATAATGCTGCCATAGCCTATGCCTTCGATTGCACGCTGTTTAGATATCGGCAACTCTGGGTTGAACAATTGCGCTGCATTTCGTTTTAGTACGCCCAATGAGACTGTCACTATGACATGGTCTACCAGAAATACAGCTGAGGTGTTCTCACAAGTAACCTGCGCTTTGAAATCGGCACGGTTCCATGTGACCTCTTTCACGCGTATGCCGAAAATAATTTTATCCTCTAGCAGCCCCAAATCGTTACCAAATTCATCAGCTTCCAAAAGAATACGTAGGTACTCTAGAAATCCATTATCGAAATGCAATAAATAATCACCATCACATGGAATGTAATTTTCAAAACCCTGTGCGGACATTTCCTCAACTCCTGCAGCTGTCTCAGACCGCTCGATTTTTATGAAATTCTCGAAGAATTCTCGTGCAACGGCGCGACTAATGTCTTCGTATTCTTTACTCGTTATCATTTCATAGAAATTCTTGCTTAAATACTCGCCAAATGTACCTTTAAATGAAGGCAGCTCCTGATGGCGCTTTGCAAAGATTTGTACCAGCAAAGTTTTAAGCTTTTGAACTACATCATTTGGCAATAACTCACCATCCGAGCGAATGCAATCGAACTTTGTGTAGATGTGAGTCGAAGAGCCCAGCGTTACTTTACCACTAACTGTTTGGTAAACAATATTACCCTTTTCACCATGGCACCATTGTGCGCCTAAATCGATGGTATTGTGGCCAAATGACTTTGTAAAAATACGTCCACCGATTCGATTCTCCGCCTCGATGATAGTCACATACCGGAAACCTTTTTTAAGCAGTGACACAGCGCACGCAAGGCCAGCAGCGCCAGCGCCGATAATGAGAAAGTTCGGTTCCGATGCTATTTTGGAGCCCGAATCTCTTCTAAATCTATACTTCTCGAGAAAAGCTTCACTGACTTGGCTAGAAAGACTGCCATCGATGCTTGTATCACTATGTTTAGATTTTGTTAGACACATTGAAAATTAAGAAGTAGTAATTTTTTAATAAATAAATACATAAGTTGGTGTCAAAAGAATTTCCATGACTGAGAATTTCTAGTAACAAATAGAATATGATTGATATGTAGTGAAAATTTAACGACAGAAACGTTGTGGGCGCCATAGACGGTGCGTCTAACTCGCGAGTCATCTGTGTACGTGTTGTATCGCACTCGTCTACACAAAGTTGAGTCATTCCTAGTTATGTCATATTTATTTTCACTAACATATCCAAATGGATTCGCGAATGAGATGCACCGTGTATATCGCCTATAAGTAAACATGTATGTAAATTTAGGGTGTTCTTAACGGAAATCATCGAATACCCGAACTTTGTCTTCCAATATCTTCCGTAAAAATCAGCTCTTACCAGCAGAACCGGCATGGCGCGGCACCTAAAATTATTATCTTTTATTAACATATTGCGGTTTTATATTTCCAACAATCATTACGGGAGCTATTCCAGATTTTCAGTGGTACGTCTATCTGCTCTGATTATGGCTTTGTGTCCGCATTGCGCTCTTTAATAACCTAACTAAAGCGTTATTTTCGTAACCCTAGAAGCTATAGGCCTATTAGCTTAACATCATGCTAAAATGTCTGGAATGATTAGTAGAGTTGCAAATTCATAAGGAGGCGCTCTCATCACGGCTTGCAAAATTTTCTTGCCAGAATTAGAAATGCCATCCAGAAGAAGAAGTTCGCCTTGGGCATTTTTGTAAACATTGAGGGCGCGTTTGACAATGCCACCTTCGATAGCATATACAACGCCCACGGACTTTATTTCCTTAAAAAAGGAAAGAAAGCCCTCGGGCTTTATTTCCCTTTCGAAGGGGAAAAAGCGCCAACCGAAAAAAGGCAATAAAGCCCGCGGGCTTTGTTTTCTTTGCGAAAGAGCAATAACGGCCACGGGCTTTATTTCCCAAAGAAAAGGGTGTGGGTGTTATTCCGTCTGGCTTTATTATACTGAAACATACCAATTATAATTTTTTATTAAGATCTGAAGGCATACATATGCTTAAATTGCAATGTATTTTAAACGAATTTACCTATTTTTGCATACAGTAGTTCTGAATTGAATTCTCTTTTGCGGTATACGCACAAAATCGAACGGTATTTTTGCCAAAAACTGATAAGCGAACTATTGGAAATTAAAGGTAAATTGTTATACTCTTTAGCCTTCAATGCGAAGCGCATATTTGTTCTAAGCTTTTTTAGGTTTTTCAGTGGTGGCGTGATAACGCGGACGGTGGCGTCGTGGGATGGCGCCAACGCGGACCTTATTTCCTCGGGTGTTATTTCACTGCTCCGAGTTGATTCTGTACTGGTACATTGGATTCGTTCAGTGCCGGCGCAGCGGGTCATCAAAATTCAGGCAGAAGAGCGTCAATATGTCACGTGCGGAGTTAATAGGGGGATGCCCTAAGGGTGGTGTGCTTTCCCAATTGCTCTGGTGCCCGGTAATTGATTCTCTTCTTGTCACTCTTAATGACTCTGATATCTACGCTCAAGCCTATGCGGACGATGTGGCCTGTCTAGTCACGAGCCATCTCTGCCGGCTGTTTATAAGAAAGTACACACAACACTGAATTGTCACTTGGTGTAATCGAAATGGGCGAATCTCTAAGCCAACTAAAACTAGCGTTATACTCTTCTCCTGAAGTTAAGTATCTAGTAGTATTTACTAGTAATTCTGGATATAAAATTATCGTGAAATCACGTGGAGAACAAGACCTCGAAAGCATTGGCAACATTTTGGCAATGTAAACAGGTCTTTGGCAAAGCGTTGGTTCTGTCACCAAAGAGAGTCCTCTGAATTTATACCTTACTGATCAGGCCTGTAATCAGCTTTGCGTCAGTGGTATGGTGGAGCAGACTCTAAATCAATAGCATAGAAAATATGCTTGTTAAACTTCAAAGAACCATTGCCGTGTGCTGTACGGGAGCTTTCGGTACGACACCTGGCGCTGCTCTTGATGCAATGCTGCACTTACCATCACTATGTGTCATCATACGTGAGGATACCTTAAAGACCACTTGCAGACTAAGAAGAAATAGATATTGGCATACCACTAAGCGAGAGTGAGTTATATAAGTGTAGACGTCTCTAAAATGAGCGACACCCTCAACAAACTGCATACTTAAAATCGTTCTAAGAATCTAATTAAAAAACTTACAACTTTTAAGAAAGTTAGTTATTTTTTTTTTTAATATAGCAAAACGTTTTAAACTTGATTTATCAGATTAACTATTTTTAAAAAATAAATAAAAATAAATAGTAAAGAAACAATAAATAAACTTCTCAAAATGTGTGGGCGGCGTGATAAGCACTATAGTCGGAAATCGAAAAATAAGCATTTAATAGTTTTGCCATTCCATTTTATTGATCTCATAAAATATACATATTTTAAAATCTACAGGCCCTATTCGAGTAAAATAACCCCGAATACATACGTATTTACATAAGGTTTTTATTAATAATCAATAGCTGCATTTTCAGTATATTTTTAAAAGTGTTTCTCTGCAGAAGTCTTGAATTATAAATATTACGTTTGCGCGTTAATAAATATATTTTGCAAATATTGTAATTATTTTTTATTATTAAAAAGTATGAAGATTGTGTAACAATCAGGCTCAACGTTGTTTCATTAAAACTTTAAACTTATGTGCGTACATATGTACATGTATATGTACATATCTCAATACTTACAATGTATGTATACATATGTCTAGTATTTCAACCATTATTTGACATTCAATTGTAAAAATGCACCTAATTATATATATTTTTGTATGTATGCAACTATGTACATATATAAGAAGACATATTTCACAAATGACTATAGCGCCTTTTTTTGTAATTCCTAAATTGCATGGCAACAATAATTTGAGCGGCTGGAAACCGCGGCTTTAGTTTTTTATTTGCATATTTTGTAATATTGTTTTTTTTTTTGTTTTTGAAGGCCGAATACGAAATGAAAAATAATAAATCCGAATTAAATAAGCCAATGTTGAGTTTTCGAAAATTGGTAAACTGAAAACTTGTAACATAGAGTGTTCATTTCTTTTTGAATACTTTGAGGCTAGTACAGGTAATGAAAAAATTAATTTACGGCACTCAGGGGGCAGTAGAGTCGCCGACATCTGGGAAACAAAGTGGTCAACGTTCCTGAACCTCAACGAAAGTTAACCAACTCTAGCATTAACACGTGGTAGTCAAAATCAGAAAGACTGCGCTCCATCGCATCTCAAAAATATTTTTACAGACGGTTAAAGTTTTCTCTTTTTGGGGAAACATTTTATTATTTTTTATGAAAAAATATATTTTGTAAGTATTTACTCTTTCTCCTGGATTCGTAAATTTTCGTGTTCGGTGAAGCCTAGTAGAATTAGATGCTTGGCATTTTTGTGAATCATTTTAACCCTCTAACTGCCAGGACTTAAGGCTTTTAACAAATTTGTTATTATTCTTTATCTAAGACAAGACTTATCGTTAAAGACGTTTTACATCTTTAAAAACATGTTTAAAAATCATATGTTTTTAGGCAAGAAGTGGACGCTTTGTCCCACTGTATAAAATAAATGCAGTGAGGTTGAGCGAAATCCACTATCACGCGTGGGAACTAAAATTGTTTGAGCCCCTAAAATGGCTGTGCCTCTAAAATGAAAAAAAAAAAAAACCTTGACGACCCTTGTTTGCGAGATAACGGAGATTACACAATCCTCCGAGTCCCGCAAATCAAGTTTTACATTCCAAGCGTCCAGCCTTAGAGTATTCGTTACAAAATCGTCCGTTTTTCGTAATTTGACTGTACTAAAACCGGCGCTGGAACTTATGATATTACAATATCTAGTACTTTATAGTGAAATATTGAAAGAAATTAGTTGTAGATATGTACATTAGACTGAATCAGAAAAAACAAGTTCGCGTAGACCGTTGAGTCTTAAGTATTTTTGTAAGGCAAATGAGAAAAAAAATGGCTTGTCGGTCGTCTTTTTACATTTTTTTCATATCCTCGGCATTTACAGTCTGATCCTAAAGCATGGTATATCGATGTTATCTCGAGAATAAATTTTTTAAGAATTTATCCACCAGATCTCAGTACCTACCTACCACCCTAACGTATCACCCTAGTGTCAGTAAATTAAAACTATTTAAAAATCATTTAACTCTTGCTAAGATTATTAGATTCCACGTCGATATCGATTTTTTTGGCGAAGGTAGAGGTTGCCTTTTCTAATTTTTCTTCATACCTGCGCCATTTACAGTTAGATCTTGAAGTATGGTTCATATGTATGTATGTCGATGCTTTTCTCCCTGGGATAAAATTTTTGTTCCAGAGTTGACCTCAAGTATCCAGTGCTAGTACTTACCCACCCCATCTCAGTTCCTACCACCCTAACGTAAAACCCCAGTGTCAGAAAATTAAAACTATTCAAAAATCTTTAAACTTTTGCAAAGGAAGTACTTTAATTATTCCAGTAGAACTTTAAAATAAAAAATTGCCAAGTGTATGTAGGTGTAACCCAAGATACGGCCTAAAAAAATAACGAGTTTTATTCGACGTTATCTTGCCAAAATGTGTACTATAGACTCAGGAGTGTACGGCGAAATTTTGTTTTGTTTACTGATAAGGTGGTTCGGTCTAATGTACATATATCAATTGGCGCAAAATTTTTGTATTACATATTTCGAAATAGTATGGTAGTTTTTTTCTTGTTAATATTTTGAGCAAGTTTATATGAGACCATGAGAGCCAGAGGAGCATATCTACAAAAAAATTTTTTAGTAATACATATGTGAAAGCAGGTGCTATGAAAAATAAATATGGTCTTTTACTGAGAAGTTCGTTGCACCTAAGTGATGCTTGCAAAGATAGTAAAAGAAAAAGAAAAAGACGTGCCTCGAGCTGTTACCCTTACGATTCTAGTAATGCAATTTATGCTGTAACTTTTTTGTATGTCAGTTAGGCTAACCTGGCTCTAAAGACCTCACATGTAGTTATGGACTCCATATTGTGTTACTTTAAATATTGTAATGACACTCTGGAAGTTAGCGAGTCTTTGAAAGATCAGTAATTAGTGTTTAATTTAAATTATTTATAATATATCGGAAGCTTAATTGTGTTTCAAAATTACCGCCTAATGCAAGCATGTCTTTAGTAAATAGCAATTACTTATTTAAATATTTTAAGCGGGGGATATACATCGGAAAATTTTATAGATTTATATTTTTCAATTTGCATATTCAGGACTTTGAAAGCCTACAGAACTGCAGAGAGTCATTTATGAGTTGTGGGTACTTTCGTACACACTCCTTCTCAAATCACTCTTAGCTGGCGTTCAAAGTCCTAAAACTGTTATAATTGTGCCTTCGTTTTCGGCTCTTTTGTGCCATTTCGCGGCATGCCGTAGAAATCCGCCAAACGCTTCGCTTCACGCCAGCCCGCCTCCACTGCGCCATGTACCGTGGAATAGTAGTGATCGCTGGTCGCTTCACCGGCAAATTGTACGATCGGTTTATCACAACGTGTTTGTGGATAGAGTGGATTCGCATTCGACTCACCGCCATTACTTAGCGGCGGGCTCGTAACGACGGTGAGCGGTTGCGCCAATTCGCGTGCGCTTGTGCCCACCTCTTCGGTGTACATGGAGCGAAATGAGTAAGAGCCACGGAAGTTGGCATTCGTATGCCAGGCTGATGTCTTGAAGTTACTCGGATTGGGTATGTCCCATTCTAGGAACTTACGAAATAAATACATGCAACCCGCAAGCACCTCATCCTCCGGTAAAGTCTCCATATGACGTCCATTGGCGCCGATTATCCAGCCGCTTAGTATCTTTGGCTGATAGCTAACGCAATAGAAACCGAATACGTCCTCAAGCCAAGCGCGTGAAGTGCCGCGTATTTCATTGATATCCTCCTCGCGCCACAACAGCGTGAAACCAGTCCAGTCATCAGGCCAAAATTTTTCGGGAAATTCCATAAAAATCTTATTCACAGTGCCAAAGGCCAGACCGTCGATGGCACGTTGCTTCTCCACTGGTAACTTTGGTTCGAACAGTGTTGTGTGCTGTTCCTTGAGCACACCCAGCGACATGGTGAGTATGACATGATCGGCAATAATCACTTCGCCATTATTGCACTTAATGTCCACACAGCAATCATTGCGATTCCAGCGTATTTGCGTTACGCTTCGCCCCAGCAGCACGCGTTTTTCCAGCACGCCCAACTCATTACCCAACTCGCGCGCTTCTGTTATCAAACGTAGAAATTCAATGAATCCTTTATCCTTCCAATTTAGTAAAATATCGCCTTCGCATTCCCAGTATTCCAAATAGCCACGACCCGACACCTCATCTAACGTATCTGAGGCCTCCACTGAATTTTCGAATTTTTGATAATTTTCAAAGAACTCTTTCGCTATCGCCATGTCGATATCCGAGTTTTCTGGTCTACGTAAAGCCTCATAGAATTTATTAGTTAAGTAGCTGCCCAATGAACCATTACAGTTCCGTAATTCCATTTGTCGTGTCACTAAACTATCGTTGACGATATCTTTCAGCCGCTGGCTAATACTTTCACAAACTACCTCTCGATTTGAGCGGATGCACTTATAATTTTCATAAACATCCCTCGTCGATTCCAGTAGCTTATGTTTATTTGCCAACTCGTAGATAATATTATCCTTTTCGCCATGACACCATTGCGCTCCCAAATCAATGACGTTTTCGCCAAACGGTATGGTGTGCACCCGCCCGCCAATGCGCGGTTCAGCTTCTAGTAGCAGCACATTTTGAAAACCGAAGTCCAGTAGTCGAACAGCACAGGAAATTCCAGAAACACCTGCGCCGATAATCACAATTCTGGGACTCGTACTGCTAGTCATTACCTACGGGTTGATGAGAGCTCTGCAGGCGGCAACAATTGCAGGTGGAAGCGTGGTAGAGGCTGAAATGAAAAGAGAAGGAACAAAGATCAGTAAAAGTATTGATGCAGCTTGAATTTACGTGTAGTATAGTGCTTATTATAAATACTTGGAAGACACCCACGTATTGACGAGGTTTGAGTTTTTTTTGGTTTAAATTTAATTATCAAAGTACCATATAAATAAAGGTTTCACGCTTTGTACAAAAATAAAAAAACAAGTAATTTTTTGCAAAAAAAAACGACTGCAATTCTCATATAAAAAAAAAAAATATATATATATATATATATATACATGTAGTATTTATATATATATATATATATTCCATGATCCAATGATCGGATCTAAACCAGATTAGTATGGGACCTCTTTGGAGACTTTATTGATGATTTTCCGCATAACTTTGGACCACGCCAACCGATTTCGAAATTTCTTTTCAGAGTCTCAAAGGTGGTCCCGAACTCCCCAAATTTTTATATGAGAATTGAAGTCGGTTTTGTTTTTTGCTTAAAAATTACTTGTTTAATATATCGAAATGACTGATGATGACATTTTTTCTTTTCTAGTTTAAATTTGTTTCTATTTTTAGATTTTATTGTTTTAAAAAGAAAAATCCTTTTATTTTAATTTCGTTGAATTTTTAGGAACTTACTTTATTTTTTCTTTAACTTACATTTTTTTAATATAATTTTCCTTTAATTTTAAAATTTTGCATTAAAAATCTTTTTTAAATTTTATTTATGTACCCATTTTTGCTTTTTAGTTGTGTTTTTCCGTTCAATTAATTTTTTGGTTCAATTCTTAGTTTTTTCTGTTTCAAAAAGAAAAATATACATCGTACATGTTTTTAGTTACATACGTTGAACTTTATTATCTTATTTAACTTTTTTCTTTAATTAAATTTTTTATTCTTAGATTTTGCCATAAAACGTATTCTTTCATATCTCATTTATGTAATTGTAAAGAACTGATTTTTTATTAAATTTTTTTTCTTAATTTCATTTTTCTTAATTCAGAGATTTTAATGTTTTAAAAAGGATGGGTTTTTAATTTAATTTTTTATTTTTTAGAATTTATTATTTTAAAAAGAAAACAATTTTTTAATTTCTTTTAATTGCATTAAAAAGAAAAGTATGTATATATTTTTAATTTCTTTTAACCTTTCTATCTTTTTTTCTTTTTAGTTCTGTATTTATTTTTGGCTTTTATTGTTTTAAAAAGAAAAATATACGTAAGTTATATTTTTTTTTAATTTCGTTTAATTAAAAAAAAAAAACTCATTTCAATTTCATTTCAATTGGATCCGGAAGTAACGGATCTACTGTGATTTAGTGATTCGCCAGGGATATCAAAGATTTCAGTAAGGGCGAGAGAAATACTTATTACCAGGCATGGCATCACAACGGGCTTTCGACCTAAGTGTGCCACTGCATGATCTTGTGTACTTTGTGGAAGCTGTGGAACTTTTATTTATGTGGTTTCTGTTCTAGATCGAACTATGTATATTTCAAATTAAAATTCTTAAAAATATTTGTTTTGTGCACTGCATTAGCTGCGCTTGATTGTAGTTGGCTTAACCAATGAAATAGTGGAAAAAGCAACAAGAATTCACAAGGCGAACTTAGCACAGTGCATAGGCAACTGGCTGAGTTAGTGGGATCGTCGGTTCGAATCCTACTGAAATAAGTCTGATGAGGAAATTTGGGGATTTCCGAAATAGCTATCACTTCTACCATTTTTTTCAAATTATTGTTGCTTTTCCACAATAAGGTTTCATTAAAAACGGCTTCAAGCTCAATAAAAATTGTTGAATATTTTTAAAAATAAATAAATAAACATAAGTGGCTAACAATATCATACATATGTACATATGTATTTTGAAATGTTTCTATTAAGCTATTAATTAAATTGTTTTCAGTTTTTGGGCCAGTGGCAACCCCTTCAAAAATATTTTATAAACTAAGCATTCTTAAACATTTCGTTAACCTTTTTCATTAAGACGAATTTGAGATTTTTAACATGTGGTAACCCTCTTCCAAATTAATTTCGAAATAAATTTGTTTAAACATAACTCATTTGTTGCGCGTATTCCAATATTTGATTTAAATTGTAAATTAAATTAATTTTAACTTTTAGAAAAGCTGGTTACTCTCTCTGCCAAATATTTTTGAAATAAATCGGTATCTAATCTCTTTCGTTTGACGCCCAAATTTTTGTAATATTTTATTTAACTTAGCACCATTTAGCTTTATAATTTATCTGCCCTTCAAACACATTTTTTAAGAACAAAAAAGTGGCAACTCTCTTTAAAAATATCCGCAGCAAGTTGAGAGTTAAAGACGATGGCTTCTGATCTTCTTCTTCTAATATTCGCGGCTTGCGTTTTGATGCTCCCGCCTTCGAATTTTTATTTTTTCGCGTTACTCGAAATTTACTTGCGTGCGTTTGCATTTGATTTCATTGAGCGAAACGTCAAATCAAAATGTCACGCAGAAAAAATTGGAAATCGAGTTAGCTTCACACACATGCCGTTCAATTTCGGTTGGTCACATACAAGTTGTATGTGCATGCTAAATTTTTGACAGTAAATTGGCGGCGTGCGTGAATATTAGGTTAGCCTGTTATCCAGAAAGTTAGAAGGAAGGATGTACATTTTTGAATGCCGATTTGGTTAACGACTTTATTCAAAAATTTAAAAAGCAGTGAAATTAGGAATCGAATCCTCAATAACGATTTTTCCAGAATACGACACAAAAGAAAACGCTTTAGTTGCTGGGATTACTGTTACATCAATTGGAACAAGAATTTATCTAATTAATAATTTATAGTATTTTGATGTTTTTTCCACCGGCATCGTTGGTAATTTTGTTAAGCTGCATTTATTTCCTTAAGCCAGCTTACATTAAGTGGCATTAAAGCACCAAGAACGCACATAAATACACTACTACTTGAACCTACTAAATACACATAAATATGTTTGTATAAAAATTGTGCACTTTTCCACTCATTGAAGACTTTTCTTTTTTCACTTCACTGAATGCTTAATTTTCCACATTATGCACACAAGCGACAAGAACTTGATTAAAACAACAAAATGTTGCAACAGTTGCAGAAAACCAAATATAAAGCAAACAGTAAAAAAAAAACATTATGCAAATACGTATTGTGTACACACTTATTTATATATGTATAAATATGTGTGCATTTAGCTTTATTCAGCTTTGGTGCATTCAGAATGGAAAAGCACAACCGAAGTATTTTCCTTTGAATTTCCCAACAAAAGGGCGCGTGCATGTAAGTAAGTATCTACTTATGTACATAAATTTAACACATGCATAGGTATGTATGTACATAAGTACATATGTAAATGAAAAATGTGCAAGAGCACGGCGAGCCTACTTTTTCTTGCTTGAAGTGTATTCATTTGTTGAAACAATAAATAGTAACTACGAAAGGTGTAACGCAATGTAATGCGCATACAGAGGTGACAGTGACCACAGACTAGTTGAGTCATGTATTGGGTAGCATGAAAAATCCCTTCTAGGAAAATCAACAAATAGCCACGTTAAATTGCTACCAATAGTTTTTGGTACATACACAGTTCGTGGAGCTCATCTTTTCCTCAAAAGAGGCATATTAGCCATAGATGGCAAGAACATATACATACATATACTTATATAGACAGCATACATTTTCCCTACCAAATTTTTCTCAGCTCGACTTGACAACAAAAAGCCCAAGCATTATTTTTTTAAATGTTATACAGAACTCGCGGAAAATGCAAGAACTTTTCATCGAAATATTAAATTTTTCAGTTTTGTAGACCATTCAATTTCAGTATCATAAAGTACAAGTTTCAAGTCGCTAAATACTACCGTTGATATTTTACAGGTCTTACAGGTACACAATACACCCAGCAAAAAATTCTCAAAAACCAACAATCTCTTGCGGCCTGAAACTTGAACCTTATTTTACTAAAATATTCTAATTTGTTTTTATTTTTTACATTTTCCCGTGTTAAGTATGAAGTTTAAAAATGGAGTCTCGTGGTTTTACTGTTGAAAAGAAAAGAAAAAAATGGTATGGAAAATAAATAAATAAAATTGCCAGAACGTCAGGGTATGCATATTTTTGACGTTGACTGTATGTAAGTATGCATGAAGTATGTGCATATATCACTTTTGCCAGCTAAAGCGCAGTAGTGGGAGAGAGCCTGCTAGTTAAGTCGCAAATTGACGGCAACTTGGCATACATAATATTAATGGCGGGAAGTAAGTTTCGTCTTGTTTACAAACAAATTTAGTTATAAATGTTCACTCATTGACAATGACGTAAAAAAATATGTAGTTCCTCTCAATATGAAATATGAAGCGGCAAAAATGAATCGTTGTCAATTCATTGCATGGTAAATAAACAAAAGCTTGAACTTGTCATGACATATTCTCACATATTAACGGACTTTGGCTTTTTTATTGTATTTTATAATTTAATAAAAAACAAATATTGTCGTTGCAATTTTTCTGAGAAATATACGAACATATCGCACATTTAATAACACAGGCCAACAAAAAGGGGAAACCATTTTGGTGCCGCAAATGTTAAGGGCCGTTTACATACGACTTTGCTCGCTTTGCTTGATAAATTTGAACTTTAAGGCCAGTATGCAGCTCTCAAGAAAAGCGAAAAATCCGTATAAAATGACGTACAAGAAAAAGCTAAGAAATTTTCTTGAGTCAAGTTTCCTTAAGGCAGTACGCAGTTCTTAAGAAATTTGGTATGCTTTCTACTACGGGTTTCTAAAGTTTTTTTGTGAAAAAAGAGCACAAGACAACCCAGGTTTGCAAGAGAAATATATGCTCGTTCCATTATTTCTTGAGGAAAAAGGCAACAGGCTCAGATGTAAAAATTCCTTGGACACACACATGAAATAATGGCAATTTTTTCTTGACCGTTTTCTTTAGAGCTGCATACGGACCTTTAAAAACAAAGCATGTCGCGTAGAAGGTATGCTACAATATAAGCTTTGACAGCTTCTGTGTTCTCCTTTTCCTTCTATGTTTCATAAGTTTGATCTGTTCATACACTTGGTATACCAAAGTACAGATGGAAATACATGCATATATCTTTGCCATTTTCGGGCTGAACATACTCTATTTATCAAGCTTATAAGTTGTATGATGACCCAGCCAGCAAGTAAACGTAAATTTTGCGAACCTTATGTTTTACGAGGGATTCTCGAGCGGTGAAAAGTTAGAGAAAGGCTCGTAAACGATAAAACCAAATAAGTAAAAAAAAGTGGCTTGTAGTAATTTGTCAGCACAAGAAAAAATTTTCATTCTGTTGGAAATTTTTCTTGAGCCACAATATTTTATAATATATAAAATTCGCATACGAATGCTTTTCCGATCCGTTTACGACTGTTCGTAGGCGCTCGATAATTTCAAGCGAAAAAGTACTCGAAAACGAATCGTAAGTGGCTATCATAAACGACTTTTTAGCCGGCTTTTCTTCGAGATAAATATCCGGTTACGAGCTCGTTTACGATGATTTTGCTGGCTGGGGAAATCTCCAAAAAAGGAGAATTTGGAGTAAAACCTCTATTTTATTAAAAGTGCAATATGTATGTATGTACTAATTTGGAATATAGAGAGCGTTCAGTGATAATTTTTAAAAGGAATATCCTTGATTTGGGAGAAAGTATTTTAATTTTGATATCACTTTTTTCAGTGCAAAATTAGCTCCACCTACGGATATAAATAAATGTATGAATATACATATGTATGTAGATATATGCAAATATATAAGAATGTCAACAGAATTTATGGGTAAACAAAAAAGCAATCCACTTCGCACATTTCCTTTGAATGTTACGAGGTCAAAGTCACATCACATCAATTTTTGAGCCAAATGTGGTTAAAATAACATACCACATGCATAGTATGTATTTAGAAACTAGTCTGTTGAAATGGCAAGTGACAGTACATAATATTGTATACATGTTAAATTGTATGTACTAAATAGGGTGATTTACTCGGTTTTTCCAAACCGGTTTCAATCGGCTTTTTGCATAATTTTTCCCGGTTTCTTGGAAATCGAATAAACCAAGTCTTTACCTAGGTTTTTTACTCATATACCAGTACCTAAAAATTCCAAATATTCATTTTATTGAAAATGAAACTGAATAGAACAGTTTTATTAATTTTATATCTGAAATTTTCCACTGCCGAAAATTAATTAAAACAAGAAATTTTCAAGAAAAAAACAAAACCGACTACAGGGTTTTATTGATCTATTCTTAAAAAGATCGGTGAATCGCATTAAGACTGCATTGATCGCCCATTTTTTGTTTTTTTTTTTTGTTTTTACTTCGAAGTTTTTTTGCCTTGTTGGTTTCTATTTTTGCAGTCCTATTGTAACTTCGGTCATGATTTCTGACTAGCAGTTTCTCAGTGTTGCTGTAGGGCATGTTATGTTAAATAGACTCGATTTATCCGGGTTTTTCCTATTTAAATATGTGGAAACATTTTTTTTTCAAATCGCCATTTTTTATTTTTCAAAACCCGGTTTTCAAAGAAAACGAATAATAGAGCGCCCTAGTAAACACTTTGCACTTGTTATGCATACTATGTTTCTCGGTGCAGATATACAAACACACATTCCTAAATGCTTGGCAAAATTCATAAAGCTCGCCGGCAATCATTTTTTGAAGAGCCCTTTTATATGTATGTATGTACGTGGGTACCTGTGTATTTGTATGTAAATACATATAAATACAAATATCTACAGTATACCATATTTATTATCTATTTTTAAAGTCATTGTTGTAGAAAATGTTGGGAATTCTCTTAGATAAACTTGAACACTAGAAAATAACGAATGAAGGGCTTGAGGCTAAGTGAATGTCATGGCGTTCATAGATGTACATTAGATCGTACCAGAAAAAAAGTTCGCCGTACACCCTTAAGTCTAAAGAATTTTTGCAAGGCAATTTTTTAAACAATACTTGTGTTTTGTTCGGACGTAGGGGTATTATTTTTACATTTTTCGAATCTTAAAATATGATATATCTACCGATGTTCCTGCCGCGAGAACATTTTTTTGTTCCAAAATTCATTACCCCGTTTTAGTACCACCCCAATATCAGGAAATTAAAGCTCGCCAAAAATTATTAAACTTTTGCTAAGGAAGTATTTCGATTATGCCAGTAGAACTATTTTACAAAAAAATTTTATTGCCGAATATTCTTAGGCACCTGTGGAAAATATAAAAAGGCACACCCTAGGTTCCACCAAAAAAATGCACGGCGAACTTTTTTTATTCTGCCTTATCCTGAGTTTCGCCTGAAAAAAAAATTCATCCGAAAATTTGTCATTCGCCCATAGTAAAACCATGGACACCAAAAGTGAAGAGTTAACCGGTTCGGGGAAAATGAAACTCATGATAAGGCTGATTTGCTTGTAAGATGGAATGGCTTAATGCACATACATATGTATTAGGGTGTTTAATTTTTAGCGATAAATTTTTTTCTCTTCATAGAATGTTAACTTAATTTCTAATGTAAGAATAATAAATATCGTCTTAAAAGACGTTTAATATAAATTATTATTAACATTTATCTTTCCAGCTCTATAGCTCAACAACTTTTTTCTGTAGCAAATTTCATGCCCTACAAAACCTGTACAATCTTTTTCACAAAAACCCCGGATTCTGATATCCGGTAGACTGCTGCCCTTAATACATAAATTTCGCAATAGTGTTATTGGGTGTTTTGTTTAGCATACTTATGACCAGATTATCTGCTTTTCGAGCTGAACTAACCAATACTTAGTTACAATGCAATACAAAATGTCTCCTCTGAAGTCTGAAGTTATAAAATGATCCTGTAATAAAAATATAACTTCTCCGTCTGCAACCCTGCTTTATTGAATATTTTTGGTAAATAGAGGAGAAACGTTCGACGTTGGAACAAGTAAGAGGGATTTGAAAAATTTCAAACTTGTCTGATTTGTTCGACCGTTAGTGGCGCAGTTCGCGATGTCGTTATATGAGGGTATTTTGAACCATTGAAGTGAGCACATCACGGGAAATTGCAACTAAAATTAAAATATATAAAGATAGGAATAGGAAAACTAGAATCATGGAAAAAACCACTGGACAAGTAGAGGGAAGTAGACAAAACTGCCACGATAGAAACTGTAAAAAAATATCAGGGCATACGAGCCTGCTACCGGCGGAAATTTCAGACTTCGGTATCAATACTGAGTACTCATTCTGGCATCGAGCTCATGGTATCGATACTCCTAAAGTATCAGGGAAAAAGTATCGATACTATTCAGTATCTTACTCATTTGAATAAGTTTTTAGGGATACTAAAATTATTTTATTCTTCAATCGTACATATATCTAGAAATTTCCTGAAATTAAAATAATAGAAATTTAAAATATTTGATTTTATTTCATTGCAGATCTTACTTTCACGTCAGAAGTAATTTTAACGTTAAATGTACATACATACATAAATGCATTTTTGTAGCCTATTCAATTTTAGTAAAATAATATGCAAGTTTGAATTAAAAGTCAACGGTAGTAGGCTACAAAAAAAATTAAATAATTTAAAAAGTGTGTTTTTTAAAAAGTATTCGATACTACGAGTACTTTGCAAAGTATCGAGTAAAATCACCAGATAAGTTATCGACTATTAAAGTACTCATTTTTATACCCTCAGTATCGATGCTTACTCAATATCGATAGTATCGTTCGAACCCTAGCCGCCTCGCTCTCGCTAAGCAGTCTCTTCAGTCACCTCTCAGAAACGACATAGTTCGTTCATAAACGTGACAGGTGCGACAATTGTCGATTTTTCTATAAAATTTCAGAGCCAGAATTGTTGCCGCCTTTTTTTGTTTCATATACGCTTGTAGGTAACTGAATTTTTTTTAGAAAGCGACAGTGACAATACTGGAATATTGTCGATAATGGTGCTGACAATTGTCACTCTGACAAAAATGTCACGACAATAGCGACAAAACTAAATACCTTCGTTGGAGGAGAATTTTGTAAATTTGTTTATATGGTAATTGCGCACATTTCATTAGTTTTCATTAATTTGAGTATTACATATGAGTTACATAAAAATGTCTTATGACTGGCAAACATTTTGTCAATGGCAATTTTAAAACCCGACAATGAAAATTTGTCACTTTTTGAATGGAATTACTCATGGAATTGAAGCGGTGGTGGCAATTACTTTTATGAAACAAAACAACCACCAATCTGTCGGATTGTCACTGACGATACGAAAAATGCCTGTCGTTACACAATTATCACTGTCGCGTTATGAAATAGGTCCCAGATCCCTAGCTTGTGAAGGTGACCTATTACCCTCTCTTTGGGGAGGTTTGTTATTGCTCTGTATCTTGTAAGGTTGTAGCCTTCTAGTAGGCATTTAGCCTTGCCTAGACCTGCAGTGTTACACCAGTGTTGGTTTCTTAGCCTGTTCCTCTCCTTCCTGAGCTCTTTCTTGATTGTGCTAGGTCCGATTGCAAGGAAGGGCTCAAGTCCTATACGTGACGAGGCAGCTGCCATTCTGGCTAGCTGGACCGCTTCCTGGTTGCCAGAAAGTCCTATGCCTCCTGGACCCAAGTTAATTGGATGCCATTGTACTCCGCCAGGATGTTATCAATGCACTCAAGAGCCAAGGAGGACTTTAACTCAAATAATGAGAGGGCATTGAGTGCCGCCTGGCTATCGCTCAATATTAAAATTTGCTCATTACGGTAACTTGTACGTAGGTTAATCTCTGCACACAGACTTATCGCATAGACCTCCCTTGAAAGATGATCGGGTATACTCCCATGGGTACCAAGACCTCTACACTTGGTCCGCAGTTGCCTACCCCAATGCCGTCGGGCGTTTTGGAGCCGTCTGTATACCATTGCAGCGAGCTCGCTTGTATGTGACTCTCCGAAAGAGAGGTGTTCCAAGTAGCTTTACAGCAAAGCTATATTTTAAATTTCCTGTCAAAATCAACTGACCTGGACCTATAACCTCTGCGTAGTGAAGATATTAAGCATTATTACAGAGAATTTAACTTAATAAACTTATGTTCAAGTATTATAAAATAGTTCACAAAAGACTCGAAAAATTGGCTTATTAAATATATCACAAGTATTTGAACAATGCAATATATCATATGTACATATATTGCACTGTTCAAATACTTGTGATATATTTAATAAGCCAATAATAAAAAAAAAATATTTTGGTTTTTTTTTTAAATTTTGGTACTCTTCTTCGTAAGCAAAAAAAGAACTAAGTGGCAACTGTGGCTTCAGCGCCTGAGTCAGCATACAATCAACCAACTAACCAAACAACAAGCAATCCTACTAGCCAACCAACCAAGCAACAACATATTCAACATCATCAATGACCTAAGGGTGGGTAACTCAGCAAATTTATAGGAGTTGACTCAATGACTCCAACTCACTTTAAGGAGTCAGCTCATTCAACTAACTCATTTGACTCTTTGTATGTTACACTCATTCGTATCGTAGACTCGTTTTGAGGCATAGATGCGGTATAGCGGCCGTTGAGATAAAACAAAACTTTAAAGTGGGCGGGGTCAGCTCCTTTCTACTGATTTGAAAGGTGTAATTTTTTTTGTGTGCAAATTAATAGGGCGGTGCTAGGGGGAGGGTAAAGGTGGAATTTTCAATATTTTCAAAAGCTTATATTTCGAAACCTATTGTACCGAATTTCAAAATGTGGATATGGTTGGAAAGGCAATTGATTTGATATGCACATCTTTATATATCTTACATACATACATATTTCGAGAAAAACTAAAAAAAAAACGAAATTATAAGAATTTGTGAGATTTGACATAACACCCGCAATACAAAATACATGTGGTTGTTGTTGTTGTATTCTTGCCACCACCTTGTATAAATTCGCCTCGTGCAAAAACAAAATGCAAGACTTTGCCATGCTAAACACTGTGGCGAAGCGAGAGAGTTATATGGACAAATATGAGCCACTATGATTCAATTGATTCATGTGAGCCCTACGGCATCAACTGAGTTACTGAGTTACATTTTTTTTGGACAGGGAGTCTGAGTTACCGCTTCACTTATAGGAATCAACTCAATAACTCAACTCTGAGTTGAGTTACCCACCTCTACAATGACCTTCAGTAGAGTGTGTGCATCTCACGACAGGCTTTTGCCGCCCAGCAACTGCTACCGCACAAACTATGCAATTTTCTATGCAATCGAGAGATATCCACACTCTAAAATTGCTCTATTTGTTTTTGTTAATTCACTTTTACTCTTCTTCCGTATGTTATGTTTTGCGCATTTTAACCCCACTCATTCACGTGCTCATATTTAACAGATTGGGTGGTTGCTTGGCCACAGACAAGCTACGTACATATATGTATATCTATGTATGTATGTACATATATGTATACTCATACCCAGTAGGACTAGGTTGGTTGCAAAATGTATTTATAGCGCGGTTATTTTACCACTCAGAAGTAGTTCCAAAAACATGAAGTCTTTAATTCACTTCTATACTTGTGAAAAAAGAATGCGATTACTTTTCCACGCAGATACCTATTTACTAACTTTTCATACAGAAATTAAATGTACTTCAAATTTTCTGAAGAAATTAACATCATGTCGGGACCACATACATTCTGCCCTGCCCGACTGAATATGTTTGTATGTATATATGTTAAGATGTATCCACAGACACGCACTTTATAAAAGTTTGCTGCATACTTTAATAGTATTTTAATAAACTCACTTTATTTCAAAAACCGCGTTACTTGCACTTTTCTAAATTAATATTTGTGTTTATAAATTTTCAATTTGTTCACATGAATTATTAATTTTTATAAGTAAGCAAAAACACTTTAATCGAATGAACACGTTTCCGCAGACACCGAAGCACGCTTTTCTGTTGCTGGCATTACTCTGCCGTACCAGAGAATTTTTCTAGCTATTCTCTGCTGTTACTGGCACTCTTCAGCGCCGTCTGCTGAGTATGGCGGCGACGAATTAACAGCGGAAACGAATAGAGCCAAAAATGTTAAAGAAAATGTTCGACGAATCGAGGGAATACAAGAATTTCGGTTATTTTTGAGAGTTTTTTGTTGTCGTATTTGAAGTGCATTGTATTTATTACCTTGTAAAAGGGCTTAAAAAATTTGAATCGATGATAAGTAACTCAAGTACAGTTGCCTTGGTAAATTATTACCAAAATTGGTAGAAAAAATTTACGTTGGTAAAAAGGTAAATTTTTTCTCATTTTGGTAGATCTTTGTAAAAGTATTTTGTTTGAAAAACAAAACTGATATTTTGTTCCCGCTTTATTTTTCATAGTTATCTTTATGTATATTATAAATTTATTTCCAAAAGTGTAGTCTTCTTTATTGCATTAATGCTTTAGTGCATACTTTTTATATACATACATACATAAGCGAACATATCGTTCTACATTCTTGAGGAATTGTCTAAATATTTTAAATGTTTCTTTAAAAAAAAATGGACAGGTTTATTTTACATGCTATAGTTCTACAAGAAAAATATTAAAAAAATCATCGCCAGTTCTTAAAAATGTCAATTAATAAATTTAAAAAAAATTCAAAAGACCGGTGGCATATATATTTTTTTAATCAACGTAAATTTTTAGCTGCACATTGTTGGTTACACTAAAATACAATGGGCTAGAAAACTGCACACCGAAAATGGTTCAAAAGATTCAGAGTAAAAAGTGCAAAATTTTGACGAAATGCTTTTGAATTTTTCGAAATGTTGTAAATAGCTTGATTTCTTCATTTGTACGGGTTTGGTTAAAGCGCAAACAATATTCATATAAAAAAAAATGCTAAAAAATGTTTACTTAAAAAACATTGTGAATATTAATAAAAATACCAAGCGCTTTTTTGAGTCACTGTATTAGCTTATTCTATGTAACTCCAACTGAAGTTTTTTAAAGATGAAGTTTAGTTGTTGCCTTTCGTTTCATCACTTTCGCTTTTGGTTTTTATTAAAGTAACTAAAAAAAAGTTATTGGTAGATATTTTCCAGATTTGGTAGATTTTTTCCAAGTGGATGGTAAATCTTTTTTTCGTCAGTGGCAACATTGCTCAAGTACCTATATATCGTTACCTATAGAAAGGCCCCATGATGGGCCCCATGATTCAATAATACAAGGTTAGATAATTATTGACAGCTGCGGTTTGACACTCCCTTACAAAAGGTTGCATTTACGAAGGACAGAGAAAGGGCAAGAATGCAATCCCTTGTTGCGAAAATGGTAGTAGAAAAGTACGCAAAGTAGGCAATTAGTAGTGAAATTCATTTTGTAAATTCTAATGTATTTGCAGGAAATCTGGACTTTTAAACGAAATGTTGAACGTAATATTGATATATCTACGTGAATTACGTAATTTATGTGCTATTTAGCTGTACAAAAACTGCAAAATGACTCAAAATTAAAATAAGACTACTATGAGATTGATCTGAACATCCAATGCTTATGTTTTCATCAGTTAAATATGCTTCATACGCATATACAAATAAACATATTGCACAGAAGCTTATACTTTTATTTCACACCAAAGCTACACTGTTTCCATGTAAATTTGCAAAGAAGCAACACGGTGCCACTGCTAAGGGAGCGGTGCGAGAGAGACAACTGTCAGTTTATCGAACCTTGTATTATTGAATCATGGAAAGGCCCTATCTCACATTGTCGCTAAAATGCAAAACAGCCATAAGTAACTAAAAATTGTATTTGCATAAAACGATGTGGGGACTTATAATTCGATGAAACTCTTCATAACCAATCAAAAAGTGAATGTCTAGTTGGCTTCGGCTTTGTGTATTTCAGCGACAATGGAGATAGGGCCTTTCTATATAAAGAATATGTACACACTTCACAATTTTTGTATCATAAAGCACTTTTAACATAGGAGCCGAGCCCCATGCGCACATACCAATGTTTATATATATGTAATTATGTATTTATATTTTTATGCAATACGGGCGGGAAAAGATAATGTTTTGTTCTTCTTCGCTAAAACTATGTTTGTTTTAAATTATATACTGTAGACGTGTTCATGCGAAACTTACTATGTATGTACATTAGGGTGGTCATTAAATGTAGGCAGTAAATTTTTACATAGGATTTCCGAAGGGATTCTACGTCGATGCTACTATAGTCACAGATGTCGCATATAAATTTTGATCCGGACTGGAGACGGTAAAGGCGTGTCGCACAGGGGGGCAAAGATAAATTCATCTATGGAGACACAACATTTTTTTTTTATCTAATACCCAAAATCGATACTACTATGGTCGAAGATATCACATATAAATTTTGGCCCGGTTAGAGTCGGTTAAGGCGTGCCGCACAGGGGGTCAAAGTTCAGTTTACCCTATGAAGACGTCTTAACCGACTCCAATCGGGACCAAAATGGATTTTCAGTATTCAAAGAACAATTTTTTTTTTAATTTTTTGAGTATCCATAGGAATATGAACTATGCCCCCTGCGCGACACGCCTTAACTGTCTGCAATCGGGACCAAAATTTATGTGTGTTAATAAATACTTTCAAGGTCTTTCTTTTATTATCGTTTTGTGTTCATTTTCAAAGCATATTGAGGACTTCCAAAAGAAGCTGTAGTATAATTGGTTAATAAACAGATGAACCACTTCGTGTTCAACATCAATACCTCCGCTCATAAAAGCTTGCACACCTCTTCGATTTTTCGCTTTTGTTTCGCCAAAAGGGCGTACTCCACGGGAACTAAAATTTCAAGTTATTTTTTTTGTTATTTTCACCATATTCTGTAACAGCAAACTGCCTTGCAAAATATTAATATCGTTAAAATTATATATATTATTTAAAATATATGACACACTTTTCAATTTCCCTCCTAAATACGCTCAAAAAACATTCCTAACAACCACAAATAGTAGTCGCCTGTATACACACTTTGTAGCAACTGCAGGTGTCAGTTGAAACTTGCCAGTTGCCATCTGTAATATCGTTTTGGAAACTAGCAACACAACTGAATTTCGATTGCTATCGATAATCGACCCATTATAAGTGATATCTATGACCGTGGTATTACCGATTGAGGGGTGAGACTGAAAAAGTTGTTAATTTGATTTTTTTAATAACCACCCTAATGTACATACATAAGCATAACACCGATTTAATGTGATACTATTTATCAGAGCACATGCTAAATATTCTCTCTTTATTAAAAACACCGTGCCATTGAAAATGTATAGAAAAGGGCAGGTGCCCTATTCTTGTTTGTGGATCCTAACAGAAAATAACAATGTTAATAACAGTACCGGTTGCTTGGGTGTTGTGAACAGTACTGTTCAATGCCACCATTTTGCTGCTTTTGAAACTACATAGTAGATTTGTTCCTGTTCTCGCTTGCTCTGCGAGGTAGAACTGCAAAAATATCAATGGTCGGACCATTTGATAGTTTTGGGCCTCACCATTGGATAGTATCGATACTCTCGGTAAGTGATGAATAATCTTAAGAGAAAAAAATATGATATGCTTACTACGGCACAGTCAAGCGGCACTGAAATCAAAAGGTACTAAAATAGTGAAATCGGGAATGGAAATGTCGCACCACGCTGGCGTTACGGCTCAGATGATGCGGCTCAGAGATGCCAATAGAAAAAGCGGATAGCTCCGTGCTACCACCGTTTAGTGATGACGTTAGGAAGATTGATGAATACACAGTGGCTGCGACTAATGACTTGAGGAACAAAACGGAAGAATGTGAGATCACAAGAATATTATGGCCGCGGCTTAGTAGTAAGTAGGCAAAGGGCATACTGAAACTAAATAAATAAATCTGCAGTAAGAGTTCTTACCGGCGTCATCATAAAACACTGCTCTAACCCTGGCGAATACCAACAATTACTTTCTGCAGAGGCTGCCATGATGAGGACGATGTCCAGGCCTACAGACGAAGTGCCTCAAGCAATTGGCTTCACGCTGCTTCAACAGTCTGGGCGTGAGATAGCGGAGTTGGAACTGTTGGATCTTCTCGGTTTCATTAGGGATAGTAAATAATTGGTTCAGTAGTATAAAGATTTGATCTACTCTTTCGTACGTGTCTCCTTCTGACAACCGCTTAAAGATGGAACTCACAATGGACAGATCTACCTCCGAGTAAGAGAATGGAATATTCCAAACACACACCCTTCTCACCTAACCTTACCTACTACGGCTTTAATCATACTAAATATGGTAGACATGAATTCTGGTATTACACACCATTTTACAATATAAAAAAGCATAAATACGGTGGCAAAAACATATGGCGACTGATAGTCGATGGGCATCCATATATCTACTTTCTACTGACAGTCCCCTATTGAGTCTAGTAGCGTAATTTTCTGTTTCCTGCTTATGCATATTCTGTTATTTGTTTACATACATTTTCAAACTTGAAGTAGTGGCGGATTTGCAGTCCTGTCCGCCCTAAGCCATATAGTACTTAGCAGCCGCCCTTTTCTCAGGCTCCCGTTAATTATATAGGTACTAAGTATACATACATATATGAATTTACTTTTTTCCGAAATTTATCGAAAGATATCATCGATAAAATAACGCCGGTCCCTGCATTGCTTACGGCTAACATTTGTCCTTTTATACCAGGCATGCCTAGCGCGGGAAAGATTTGTGCACTTGCCTATGGAGTTCTGCCAGCGCTGGGCATGGGATGGTCAGAAGAATCTCTGATGACAACACTAGCCAATTTGAACAGCTGTTATCTATTGTGCAAGTAAGCAAAGAAACTACGCGAGTTTGGCGTTTGGCTGGATCTTCGATTGGATCGATTGAAAATATTTGTTTTATTTATTTATTGCATTTATACCTTTTGATTTCCCATTTTCTTTTGTTTAATTTTCGTTCATATTATTTATTTTATCTATACATTGTATAAAGGAAAACCGAGATTCTTTGAACACACTAATTTCGAAAACTACTGAACAAATTTGGACGATATTTTAACTAATATATTCTGTTTGGATTCAAGTTTGCGCATTCCCGACGGCGATGTCATTTCTGGTGTAAAAGTGAACAAAGTCGAATAGGAGGATAAAAGAAAATGGCAGAGAAGACAATTACCTAAATATTCCATTTTTCGATAGGAAACATGTTTTGATTGCTTTAAATTGCGAAAATATGTATGTATATGATTTGTAATAAAAATTAATAACGAAAATGTGAAAAAACTGAGATTTTAGTGTTACGTATTAGTGGATTTCAGAGCATTTAATGGTTTAGGGCCGTCGTTTGCTTTTACACGAGAAACGTCAAAATCGGCAAAACCAAAGTGGCGGCTTGCGGAATGCGTCACCTTCTGTTCGCTACAGCGTGTTCTGTATTAATAGGAGAGTGGACCTATGGTATTTAGAATTTCTATAGGGTTGCCACCAGTCGAAAAAATTATAAGATTCGCACGACCCCTAGAAAGCATTAATGTTTTTTGTTTGAGTATACAAATATATAAAATTTTAATAAGCAATTTAAAAAAAATGAGGTCTGAAAGGAAAGAGCTCAATAAGGCTTTATTTTTTCGAAGAGGGTTGCCACCTGTGCAAAAAATTATAAGATGTAGGCTGTTCGTTGGAAACGAAAACTGACATATCAAAGGAAAGTGGTGCGCCTCTAGGTGTTCAGTACTGAGTTATTTTTTTGAGTAGGGTTACCACATTTAAAAAAATTATAGGATATTCACCATTCGTTGGACTAAAAAATAAGTTACGAAATGAAAGCATATGGTATGCAGGTGTGCAATAAGCGTTTATTTTTTAGTGGGGTTGCCACCTTTATAAAAATTACTACCCTACTTCTAGTATAATGTGAAGCCATTTTCTGTTAATGACAGCAGATTTGCACAGTGCATTTAATTATAAAAAATCAGGTATCAAATGAAAGAGCTTGGCCTTCAGATGTGCAAAAAAGTTTCATTTTTTCGAAGAGGATTGCCACCTGTACGAAATATAATAAGTTGTGGGCTGTTCGATGGACTTAAAAGTGAGTTGTCAAATGAAAGGACTTGGCCTCAAGATGTGCAATAAATTTTAATTTTTTGAATAGAATTGACGCCGGTCTAACAAATTATAAGATCCACACCGGTCGTTGCATTAAAAACATAAAATTTCAAATGAAAGGGCTTAGATATTAGGTGTAAAATAAGGCTTTATATTTTTAATAGGGTTGCCACCTGCTTTCTTCAAATTCATTGTGAATAAAACGACAGGCTAGTTATTACTTATAAGGTTAAAAGTTTAAGGTTACGGTTTTCGTTATTTTTATACCCGAGCGCACTTGTGCACAAGGGTATATTAATTTTGTTCACATAACGGTTGTTTGTAACAGCCAAAACGAATCGAGATAGATATAGACAAATGTATACATAAATGATCAGG